>NC_052163.1:112493424-112690924 GCF_902713615.1 Scyliorhinus canicula | reverse complement strand
TTACATCCCATGTGATCGGTATTATTGTGATGGCGGTAAACATTCCCTCCTCATCCTTCTCCACTTGAAGCAGCTTTAGACATGATTTCAACACACCATCCTCCTTTCGCACCTCTCCACTGGGGGCACTCACCTTTTCCCATTCTTGTCCATACAGGTTTGAGAATTGTCTGCAAGGGTTCGCTTCCCACTCTGGCATCGTTATTTCTGGTGTCCACCAAAGATCTATCCTTGGCTCCCTCCTTGTTCTCATCCATATTCTGCCCCAAAGCACAGGGTTAGTTTTCACTTGTACGCCAAAGCCTCCCCAGCTCTCCCTCCACCACCACCTCTCTCGACTCCTGCGCTGTTGCTAAATTATCCGACTGCTTATCCGACATCCAGTATTGGCTGGGCGGAAATTTCCACTAATTAAATATTGTGATATTCGAAGCCTCAGTCCTCATGCAAAACTCTATTTCCTTGTTACTGATTCCATTCCTTTTCTGGGATCTGTCCAATAATCTGAAACAGATTATTAATTACCTTACTATCCTATTTGACCCAGGGCTGAGTTCCCAACACCATATCCTCTCCATTACTAAGACCATCAATCTCCACTCCTGCCTCAGCAACTCTGCTCCTGCTGCTGGGGCAGCACGGTAGCATTGTGGATAGCGCAATTGCTTCACAGCTCCAGGGTCCCAGGTTCGATTCCGGCTTGGGTCACTCTCTGTGCGGAGTCTGCACATCCTCCCGTGTGTGCGTGGGTTTCCTCCGGGTGCTCCGGTTTCCTCCCACAGTCCAAAAATGTGCAGGTTAGGTGGATTGGCCATGATAAATTGCCCTGAGTGTCCAAAATTGCCCTTAGTGTTGGGTGGGGTTACTGGGTTATGGGGATAGGGTGGATGTGTTGACCTTGGGTAGGGTGCTCTTTCCAAGAGCCGGTGCAGACTCGATGGGCCGAATGGCCTCCTTCTGCACTGTAAATTCTATGTTCTATGTATATGAGACCTCATCCGTACTTTTCTTGTTTCTCGACAATGTCAATGTTTTCCACTGCCTTCTAACTTCTACGGTCCCTAAGTTTGAGGTCATTCAAAACGCTACTTCCTATATCCTAACTTGCAGCAAGACCCGTTCACCCATCACCCTTGTGGCCATCGACCTACAATGACTCCCAGTCCAGCATTGCCTCATTGTTTTCAAATCCTTCCATGACTTCACCCCCTCCCTATGTCTGTAGCCTTCTCCAGTTCCACAGCTTCTCTGAGCTTCCTGCACTCCTCCAATTCTGACCTCTTTGTCATCCGTGATTTCCATCGTTCTGCCAATGACACCTTCAGCTGCCAAGACAAACAAACGGGGTAGGCCATTCAGCCCCTCAAGTCCTGCTCCACCATTCGCTGAGTTCATGGCTGATTGCCTACCTCAATGCTCTTGCCCTCTCAACACATCCCTTGATGTCACGAGTCTCCAGAAATCTATCGGTCTCAGTCTTGAACATACTTAATGACTGAACCTCCACAGTCCTCTGGGGTAGAGGATTCCAAAGATTCACCACCCTCTGAGAGAAGAAATTCCTCCTCATCTCAGTTATAAATAACCTGCCCCTTTATCCCGAGACTGTTTTCCCTGGGTCTAGACTTACCAGCCAGGGGTGACATCATCTCTGTGTCCACCCGGACACAACCTGTAAGACTTTTGTAGGACCCTCTTGGATTATGAGGAGAGGTTGAGTAGACTGGGACTGTACTCGTTGGAATTTAGAAAGATGAGGGGGGATCTTATAGAAACATTTAACATTTTGAAGGGAATAGATAAGATAGATGCGGGCAGGTTGTTTCCACTGGCGGGTGAAAGCAGAACTAGGGGACATAGCCTCAAAATAAGGGGAAGTAGATTTAGGACTGAGTTTAGGAGGAACTTCTTCACCCAAAGGGTTGTGAATCTATGGAATTCCTTGCCCAGTGAAGCAGTTGAGGCTCCTTCATTAAACGTTTTTAAGGTAAAGATAGATAGTTTTTTGAAGAATAAAGGGATTAAGGGTTATGGTGTTCGGGCTGGAAAGTGGAGCTGAGTCCACAAAAGATCAGCCATGATCTCATTGAATGGCGGAGCAGGCTCGAGGGACCAGATGGCCTACTCCTGCTCCTAGTTCTTATGTTCTCTTGAATTCCCTTCCTAAACCTCCTCTCCTTCCACTCCTTAAACCCTCCATCATCACCTGTCCTAATATTCTTTGTATTAGTGTCTAAATCTATCTCCTGTGAAACACCTTAGCGTGTTTTGTTATGGTAAAGATGCTATACAAATGCAAGTTGTTGCTGTGTTTGTGCATTTATGGGCAACAAGAGAAAACTGGATTGAGATGGAGTAGGAGGGAGGGGTAAAAACCAGGCCTCCTGTTCCTGATCGTCATCCAGTGACCCTTAGCTGGAAGATACATATGGAGATGGTGTGAAGACAGGACTTGCCAACACTGTGATCCAATGAAGTTTGAGTGCGAGGGTTATTCAACCCAATCCAGCCCCACATCTCCAGTGGCCATGTCAAACAATTGTTTTAGTCCATTCGGGTTTGACTTTGTGTTTTCTCTTTTAGCGTAAAATGGCTGCAGTGACTGAACAGAAACTACCGTTCTCATTCAAGCGCATGTCATTCCGGAGAAACACATCACCACCCCTGGAGGAAGGGGTCACCAAAGACATTCAGCTCCGCTCCAGTGGCCCCAGGACCCTCAACAAATCCATTCCAGCTGGATATATTCCAAAGCCCCTCATCATTCCCGATTATGTAACGTAAGAATATTTGTTTTGTTCATAGACGCAAACAGTTGGGGATCGGTTAGTTCAATTCCCGTACCCAAGGTTATCCATGCTTCTCAACCTTGCCCCTGGTCTGAAGTATGGTGACCCTCAGGTTGAACCACCAGCAGTCAGCTCTCACCCAAAGGGTCTATGGTCTGGGTCCATGGCGACTCTCATTATTAACAGTTACCAAGAACTTCCCCTAAGACCTGACCTTCTAAACCCCGCTGATTTTCACTGTTTCGCCTTTGGCAGCCAGGTTATCAACCCGCTCACTCCAAACACTGGGATTTCCTCCCTAGAACACCCTACCCCTCCCTCTTTAGAGCCTTTTGGTTGTCTGATCTAATATTGTCTAGCGCGTCAAGTGTTGTCAAGTGTTTGATAATGTTCCCCTGAAACATCTTTTGATTTTATTACGTTTCGTTTGCTACATAAGACTTCCGGTGGCGGCCATGAAGGAGTAGGTCGCACATTTGGTGGCTCTTGCTCGGTTCGGACCTTTGGACCTTTTCCCCGATTTTCTCTTGGTCTTTACTTGGAAAATTGATAGTGGATGCGACTGTGAGGAGGAGTCCCGCACCAGTGCATGGATAGGCGGACCAGGAGTGCTCGCAAAGGAAGAACAGAGCAGGCCTGGGTTGAAGCTGCAGCGGGAAAAAGCATGGCGGACGACCGGAGCCCTGGCTCGACGACCCAGCGGTCGACGGAACAGTTGATGAAGTTTCTCCAGGAGGGCTTCGCCAAGCAGAAACGGGAATGCTTGGACCCGATTAGGGAATCGATTGCTCGGCTAGAACAGAGATTGGATGCTCAAGATCGGGCGATCCAAAAAGTGGAGAAGGCGCTGGCCGAGCAGGAGGAACACCGAACAGCGATGGGGGGTGGAGGTGGGGATGCTGAGAGACCACAAAAGGCTCCTGGAGAAGGTGGAGGTTCTAGAGAATAGGTCCCGCCGGCCGAACTTGAGGATCGTTGGTCTCCCGGAGGGGCCCGAAGGAGCGGATGCTGGGGCATATATAGCGGGTATGCTCGAGAAGCTAATGGGGGATGGGACGTTCACCCGACCCTTGGAGGTGGACAGGGCTCACAGAGCACTAGCGAAGAAGCCGTGTGTAGGTGACCCCCCCCCCCCCCCCCCCCCCACCGAGGGCGATGGTGGTGAGATTGCAGAGATACCTGGATAAGGAGCATCCCTTACGGTGGGCCAGGCAGATACGGAGCTGTAAGTGAGAGAACAGCATCCTGCGCATCTACGAAGACCTGAGCGTGGACGTAGCCAGGGGAATTCAAACAAATAAAGTCGACCCTTTTCACGAAGAAGGTGAAGTTTGGATGGCTGTATCTGGCCCGTCTTTGGGTCACCTATGAGGAGCAACATTTCTATTTTGAGTCGCCCGAGGAAGCGATGGACTTTGCCGGAAGGAAAGGACTGGCAGGGGACTGAGGTGTTTGAACTTTGCTGCAGTGTTCACGTTAAAAATGTTTTTATTTTTGCTGCCGTGTATTTTTGTAAGTTAAAGTTTGCATTGGTACTGGTGGGGGATGGAGGTGTGAATTTTCGATGTGGGGTTTTTCTCTGCTTTTTGTTTCTTTCGGTTAACTGTGCCGGGAATGTTTTCTTTTGAATATTTGGCGGGGGGGGGGGGTGAACAATAGATGGGGAAATGTTTGGAGCCATAGGCGGGGGCTACTAAGCTAGCTGGGTTTGGCTGGCTCCCGGAAGCGCAGTGGGGGGTGAGCAGATGTTATGCTTCTTGAAGGGGACCGTTTTTACGCTGCTGTTGTTGGGGGAGGAGGGGGGGAATTGCTCTGCTGATGGGGGAGGGACTGTTGCTAGGGGACAAGAGGGAGGTCGGGGATGGAAGTTGCCTGGGGGCGGGCCTGCAGGTACGCGGGGCGCGAGCTGGAGACTGGCCTAAGAAAGGTGCTGGCTGATCGGCGGGGGAGGGGGGGGGCAAGAAGCCCCCTGACCAGGCTGCTCACGTGGAACGTTAGAGGGCTAAATGGGCCAATTAAGAGTACACGCGTGTTCGCGCATTTGAGGGGATTGAAGGCGGACGTGGCAATGTTACAGGAGACGCATCCTACGGTAATCGATCAGACTAGACTAAGAAAGGGATGGGTCGGGCAGGTATTTAATTCAGGGCTGGACTACAAGACTAGAGGGGTCACAATCCTGATTAATAAGCGAGTGTCATTTGAGGTGGGAAGAATAGTTGCGGACATGGGGGGTCGGTACATCATGGTTAGTGAGAAGCTGGAAGGGCTGCCGGTGGTACTCGTGTATGTGCACGCACAAAACTGGGATGATGTGGAGTGTATAAGGAGGGTGTTGGGGAAGATCCCGGACCTGGATTTGCATAAGCTGGTCATGCAGGAGGACTTCAACGCTTAGCGACCCTGGGCTAGACCAGTCGAGCTCAAGGACAGGCAGGGTGCCAGCAATGGCAAAGGAGCTAAAGGGGTTTATGGAGCTGATGGGGGGAGTGGACCCCTGGGGGTTTGAGCGGCCGAGAGTGAAGGAGTTCTCCTTTTACTCACACATGCATAAAGTGCACTCCCGGAGCGACTTTTTCATCTTGAACAGGGCCTTCCTAATGGAATTAGTGGACACTGAATACTCAGCGATCACGATCTCGGATCGTGCCCCGCACTGGGTGGACCAACAGGCGAGTAAGGAGTGTGGCCAGCGCCCGCACTGGAGATTGGATATCGGACTGTTAGTGGGTGAGGAGGTGTGCGGGAGGGTGAGGAAATGTATCCAGAACTATCTGGAAGTTAATGATATGGCAAAGTCTTGGCTGCAATGGTCTGGGAAGAGCTGAAGGCGGTGGTCAGAGGGGAGCTGATTTTGAGGGAGAAGGTAGATAGAGCAGAGACAGATCGACTGATAGGGGAAATACTTCAAGTCGGCAGGAGATATGCGGGGACCCCAGAGGCAGGGCTTCTAAGGGAATGACAGAGGCTACAGGCGGAGTTTGGCTTATTAACCACAGGGAAGGCAGTGGAGCAGCTGAGGAAGGCGAAAGGGGGCGATATATGAGTATGGAGAGAAGGCCAGTAGAATGCTTGCTCAGCAGCTTAGAAAGTGGGAGGAAGCCAGGGAGATTGGGGAAGTGAAGGACAGAGATGGGAAATTGGTCGGAGATTCAGCTGGGGTTAACAGGACGTTCAAGGAGTTTTACAGCAGGCTATATGGGTCGGAACCCCCAGCTGGGCCAGAGAGGATGAAGCAATTCTTAGGGGGGCTGAGGTTCCCGAAGGTGGAGGAATGGCTGGTAGAAGGGCTGGGGGCCCCAATTGGGATTGAACAAATAGCAGAAGGGCTGAAGGCCATGTAGTCGGGTAAAGCCCCGGGACCGGATGGGTACCCCGTGGAGTTTTCTAAAAGGTTCTCTGGGATGCTGGGGTCACTGCTGATGATGACATTTAATAAGGCAAGGGGGAGAGGGGGGCTTCCCCTGATGATGTCACAGGCCACTATCTCACTGATCCTGAAGCGGGAGAAGGAGCCGGAGCAATGCGGGTCCTACAGACTGATCTCCCTCCTAAATGTTAACGCCAAACTGTTGGTCAAAATCTTGTCCTCTAGGATCGAATACTGTGTTCCGGATGTGATTGGGGAGGACCAGACGGGATTTTTTAAGGGCAGGCAGTTGGCGGCCAACGTTAGAAGACTGTTGAATGTGATCATGATGCCCCCAGTGGGTAGGGACGTAGAGGTAATGGTCGCAATGGATGCAGAGAAGGCCTTTGATCGGGTGGAATGGGATTATCTGTGGGAGGTACTGGGGTGGTTTGGATTTGGGCGGGGCTTCATTGACTGGGTTAGGCTGCTGTATCAGGCACCTGTGGCAAGTGTTTGGACGAACAGGTTGACATTGTGCTATTTTAGGCTGGGGGACGAGTCAGGGATGCCCCCTCTCCCCGCTGCTGTTTGCGCTGCCCATAGAGCCACTGGCAATTGCTCTGAGAGCCTCAAAGGACTGGAAGGGGCTGATTCGGGGAGGGGTGGAACACAGAGTCTCGTTATACACAGATGACCTGCTCATACCAGGGGCTGGTTTAGCTCAAGGGGCTGGTTTAGCTCACAAGGCTAAATCGCTGGCTTTTAAAGCAGACCAAGCAGGCCAGCAGCACGGTTCGATTCCCGTACCAGCCTCCCCGGAATGTGGCGACTAGGGGCTTTTCACAGTAACTTCATTGAAGCCTACTCGTGACAATAAGCGATTTTCATTCATTTCATATATGTTTCTGACCCACTAGAGGGGATGGGAGAAATTATGAGGATTCTGGGGGAATTTGGCTGGTTTTTAGTTTCTAAATTGAACCTGGTAAAATTGAGATGTTTGCAATCCAGGCAAGGGGGCAGGAGAGGCGATTGGGGGAGCTGCCATTTAGAGTGGTAGGGGGCGGTTTCGGTATCTAGGCATCCATGTGGCACAGGAATGGGAACGGCTACAAAACTAAATTTGACCCGAGTGGTTGACCAAATGAAGGAAGACTTCTGAAGGTGGGACGTGCTCCTGCTATCATTGTCTGGGAGGGTACAGACAGTGAAAATGACGGTCCTCCAGAGATTCCTGTTTGTGTTTCAGTGTCTCCCCATCTTTATTCCACGGGCCTTTTTTAAACGGGTAAACAAGGTGATCTCGGGCTTTGTATGGGCGGGTAAGACCCCGCGAGTAAAAAAGGGGATGTTGGAGCGCAGCCGGCGGGCCGGCGCTGCCAAACTTTAACAATTACGATTGGGCGGCAAATATAGCCATGATTAGGAAGTGGGTGGTGGTTGGGGGGGGGGGGGGGGGGGGGTCGGTGTGGGAGCAAGTCGAGGCGGCATCATGTAAGGGCACGGGTTTGGGGGCATTGGTAACAGTGCCTCTGCCGTTCCTGCCGGCACGGTACTCCACAAGCCCCGTGGTGGTGGCAGCCCTGAGAGTCTGGGGGCAATGGAGGAAGCATGGGGGAACAGTGGGAGCAACGGTCTGGTCCCCAATCTGTAATAATCACTGGTTTGTCCCGGGGAGGCTGGGTGGAGGGTTTGGGAAACGGCAAAGAGTAGGGATCGAGAGGATGGGAGATCTGTTCATTGAGGGAGCTTTCTCAGCCTGAGGGAGTTCAAGGGGAAATTTGAATTGACGGGAGGGAATGTGTTTAGGTACCTGCAAGCGCGGTACTTGCTACACAGTCATGTCTCAATCTTCCCGCTCCTACCACCAAGGGGGATACAAGATAGGGTAGTTTCCAGAGTGTGGGTGGGGGAGGGGAGGGCTTCGGACATCTATAAAGAACTCATGGGGTCAGAGGAGATGCAGACCGAGGAGCTGAAACACAAATGGGAAGAGGAGTTAGGAGGAGAGTTAGAGGATGGTCTCTGGGCGGACGCGTTGGGTAGAGTCAACATGTACCAGGTTCAGCCTGAAACAATTTAAGGTTGTTCACCGGGCCCCCATGACAGTGGATGAGCAGGTTCTTTGGGGTAGAAGACAGGTGTGCAAGGTGTGCGGGAGGACCAGCGAACCATGTCCATATGTTCTGGACATGCCCGAAGCTTAGGGGATTCTGGCAGGGGTTTGCGGACGTCATGTCCAAGGTGTTGAAAACAAGGGTGGCATCATGTCCAGAGGTGGCGATTTTCGGAGTGTCGGAGGATCCGGGAGTCCAGGAGGAGAAAGAGGCAGACGTTCTGGCCTTTGCCTCCCTGGTAGCCCGGAGACGGATACTATTGTCTTGGAGGGACTCAAAGCCCCCGAAGTCGGAGACCTGGCTCACTGACGTGGTTAGCTTTGTTTGTCTGGAGAAAATCAAGTTCGCCCTGAGAGGGTCAATGTCAGGGTTTGTCCAGAGGTGGCAGCCGCTCGTCGACTTCTTTGGGGAAAATTAACCGTCAGCAGAGAGAAGGGGGGGGGGGGGGGGGTTAGTTTTAGATTAGTGTGTAAGAAAGGTGGGACCTGTGAGGGAGGAAGGCAGCCTTTGCACTATGTTTATATGTGTATGTACACTGTTTCTTCTGTTACTGTTATAAAATCTCAAATACCTCAATAACACGTTTGTAAAAAAAAAGTTTGCTACATAAATACCAGTTGCAGTGAAGTATAAGTCCGTAATAGCCTCACCTTGTCAGTGAGTGTAACCCAGTTGAACCATTGCCTCAGGTGTAACCATGAGCTGTGACAATGCGATGAAGAATAAGTTCACAGACTGCTCCATTCACTCACCATCTCCCAATATAAACTGCATTTTGTTCTCTTGCAGAAAGTACCCAAAGATCGAGTCTGCAGAGGAACGGGAGCGTTACAAGGGAGTGTTCAACGACCAATATGCAGAATACAAACAACTACATTCTGAGATCCACACTGCCAACAAAAAGTTCAGAGAGCTGAAGGTTCTGATAGAAAAACTGCCTCGCTACGCCGAGAGTTCAGAGGTCAGTGAGTAACTGGGTCAGTTCAGACACAGGCTGCTTCTGTTTCTGGGCTAAGGGGTTGCCAACCCTCCAGGATTACCCTGCAGTCTCCAGGGATTTGGAATCCATCTCCAGGACACTGCCTCGAGAAACCAGGGGGAAAAAATCATAGAGGCTTTAAAATTGTGGCTTTTTCATTTCCCTTGAACACTTTTGCTCAATAGGGTGTGAAACAAAAAGCCGTGATGAACCCACAAGGGACACGTTCACCTGGAGATAGAATCACAGAATGGCTACAGCACAGGGAGAGGCCATTCAGCGACTGTTTACCACTGAACTTCCTCATCCCAGGAACCAATCTCGCGCATCTTTTGAGCAGCCTCTCCATTGGTTCTCACATCCTTCCTAAAGTGTGATGCCCATAACTGAACATAATATTCCAATAGAGACAGAGAGTGTTTTATACAGCTTTAACTTTTAGAATTGTTCAGTGACCCACAATATCTTGCTTGTTGGATTGGCCGTATATGTTAGGCGGGATTCTCCGTAGCCCGACGTCGACAACAGGATTGGCGATCAGGCGGAGAGTGGCTTCCGGCGCCGGAATCGGGACAACGCCAGTTTGACGCAGTGCGCCCCCTCGGAATCAGCGTCAGCGGGCCGCGTGCAGTCGCATCGCCGTCGGTGCGTAATCAGCCGGCCCACCCGCGATGCTCCACCTCCAATGGGCCAAGTCCCCGATGGCACAGGCCACGTGTGGTACCAGCGGTGGTGAGCCTGGCGTGCTGGCTGCTGACAGCGCCGAGCGTCGCCACACTCCGCCGAGATCCATGCTGCTGCCCGGGGGCTTCTGCTAGGGCTGGGATGGGTGGTGGGGGGTGGCCAGGGGGTGGACTGTGGGGTCAGGGTGGGCGGGTACACGGTCCAGCACGGCCGGCCCCATGTTTCCCGATGCAATCGGTGCGGGAGTGGGGTGTGCGCGGCTGCAGCTTGTCAGCCCTGCGCATGCGCAGCCTGGCAATTCTCTGGCCATTCTCCGCACGATCCACGGGTGTTCCACACGGCGCCGGTGGTAGCCCCTCACTGGTACTGGAATCGGTGAGGGATTCGCACCGATTTTCCTGTCGTGGAGTAACACGGATTCTCCACTGGCGCCGGCACTTAACCTCAGAAATGCCAAATCCAGCCCATTACCTTTTCTTTCCCTTCGCTTTCTTTCTCTCTCTTTGTCCCCTGTGCCTGGAGGGTGGCACAATGGTTAGCACTGCTGCCTCACAGCACCAGGGACCCGGGTTCGATTCTGGCCTTGGGTGACTGTGTGGAGTCTGCACGTTCTCCCCGTGTCTGCGTGGGTTTCCTCCGGGTGCTCCTGTTTCCTCCCACAAGTCCCGAAAGACGTGCAGGTTAGGTGGATCGGCCATGATAAACTGCCCCTTAGTGCCCAAAGTTGTGCAGGTTGGGTGGGATATGAGGATAGGGTGGGGGAGTGAGCAGAAGTGGGCTGCTCTTTTCGAGGATCGGTACAGACTCGATGGGTTGAATGGCCTCCTTCTGCACTGTAGGGATTCTATAATCTCTGTAACCTGTCTTTCTCTTTCTCACTCTCTCTGTCTTTCGTGTCTAGTTCAGAGAAAACTCCAGTAAATGTATATTTCACCAGACAGAACTGCTCTCAAAATCAGGTCATAATAATCATTGAAAAGTCTGTGACTGCTGAGGGACTGATTTTCCTGTTTTTCTACCATCCAAGTGTTGGATGTGGTTGTACCTGATTCAGGAGCCACGAGTCTCGACAGTAGCTGTAATAACACAGCAACAACCCCCTACACAATGTCACAAACCCTGCCACCCTGACGTGCATTGATCCTGAGAAAAGACTCCCCACACTTTAGCTTCCTGTTGTTGCATGAGTAAGACAGCGAGCAGGGACGTAACTGGCCTCAGGATGCCTTGGACCCAGAATGAGGGAGGTTACTGGAGTGCTGCTCCACAAACCGTGCGCTATGACTCATTCGGAATTGCGTACGGTCATTGGGTGAGAACGAAGAAAAGGACTTGCATTTACACAGCGCCTTTCAAGCACTCAGGACATCCCCAAAACACTTTTTGAATGTCAGTCACTGTTACCAGCTAGGGACACACAGCAAGGTCCCACACACAAAACAATGAATAATTGATCAGATAACCTGTTTTCACTGCAGTAAGCGAAATATCACAAATACTGGAAATTAGAAATAAAACCAAAAAGGCTGGATAAACTCAGCAAGGCTTATGGAGTACAGACATTCGGACTCGATACATTAACTCCGTTTCTCATTGGGCAGCACAGTGGTTAGCACTGCTGCTCACGGCGCCGAGGTCCCAGTTTCGATCCTGGCTCTGGGTCACTGTCCCTGTGGAGTTTGCACATTCTCCTCCTGTTTGCGTGGGTTTCACCCCCCACAACCCAAAGATGTGTAGGGTAGGTGGATTGGCCACGCTAAATTGCCCCTTAATTGGAAAAAATGAATTGGGTAATCTAAAAAAAAATTTTAAACTCTGTTTCTCACAACACCATACCATGCCAGACAAGCTGAGAGTTTCCAGCATTTTCTGTTTTTAATTATGTTAGTTAAGGGATAAATATCATCAGGATACTGGGAATAACTCCTCTGCTCTGATTCAAATAGTGTTTCAGGACCTTTTGTTCACAAAATACAGGCTGACAGGTAAGTACAGGACTGAGGGAGTGCTGCACTGTCAGAGGATCAATACTGAGGGAGTGCTGCACTGTCAGAGGGTCAGTACTGAGGGAGTGCTGCACTGTCAGAGGATCAATACTGAGGGAGTGCTGCACTGTCAGAGGGTCAGTACTGAGGGAGTGCTGCACTGTCAGAGGGTCAGTACTGAGGGAGTGCTACACTGTCAGAGGGTCAGTACTGAGGGAGTGCTGCACTGACAGAGGGTCAGTACTGAGGGAGTGCTGCACTGTCGGTGGGTCAGTACTGAGGAAGTGCTGCACTGTCAGAGGATCAGTACTGAGGGACTGCTGCACTGTCAGAGGGTCAGTACTGAGGGAGTGCTGCACTGTCAGAGGGTCAGTACTGAGGGAGTGCTGCACTGTCGGAGGGTCAGTACTGAGGGAGTGCTGCACTGTCAGAGGGTCAGTACTGAGGGTGCTGCAGTGTCAGAGGGTCAGTACTGAGGGAGTGCTGCACTTTCAGAGTGTCAGTACTGAGGGAGTGCTGCACTGTCAGAGGGTCAGTACTGAGGGTGTGTCACATTGTCGGAGGGTCAGTACTGAGGGAACAGCACACTGTAGGGTAAGTACAGAGGGAGTGCCGCACTCTCCGAGGTGCCATCTCTCAGGTGGATGTGAAAGATCTGGAGAGTTGTCTCCGGCATCCAGACCAATACTTATCCCTTCACCAAAATCTCTAAATACAGGTGGCATTATTGCATTGTTGTTCGTGTCGTGTTTCCTAAATTACTAAAGTGGTGACACTTCATGACGAATATCATTGGCTGCAATCCGCTTTGTGAGACACTCCAAGGTTATGGACGCTCCATTGGAGAAACAACACCATTATTATTACTCACCTTGAGATCAGCCCCGTGATGAGTCAGCACCCGGTGTTTGTGGTTTGAGCGAGGCCTCACAGGCACCAACTGTTAGCAGCAAATATTTAACAACTCTCTGCTTTTATTTCTTCATCTCCGCTCCTGATTAGGAGCCGATAAGGGCGAG
Source organism: Scyliorhinus canicula (assembly GCF_902713615.1). Taxonomy (NCBI): domain Eukaryota; kingdom Metazoa; phylum Chordata; class Chondrichthyes; order Carcharhiniformes; family Scyliorhinidae; genus Scyliorhinus; species Scyliorhinus canicula. Next base: position 112,677,999 of record NC_052163.1, on the reverse strand, counting down.
ATTTATTCCACTGAAAACAGGTTATCTGATCAATTATTCATTGTTGTGTGTGGGACCTGGCTGTGTGTCCCTAGCTGGGAAAACTACAGTTTGCTGTGAGTTTGAGAGTGCATTGAAGTACGTTGAGGAGAGGTGCAGAGTGTTTGCTTGGGTGAATGCACAATTTGTGGTACAGCTGAAGGTGCCAACTCCCACTGGGCAAGGGTTCCAACGAGTGCCAACAATCCTCGGTCGAGGCAGCGATTGGTAGAATGATGTAAGGTCTTGGATGTGAGTCAGATTCAGCTCTCACCCAATAGGTACTTTCCAGTGAAGTAACTGGAACAGGAAAGCATGACTGAATTCTTTTGTTGTCCCTTCCCCCACATCCGGCCCTGGTCCTTTGCTAAGGGTTGCAAACATCAATTGCAGCACTCCAGTAACGCCCCAGCAGAGATCAACTGACCCTGACAACTAAGTGACCTGTGAGGGTCAGTATTGTATAACAAGTTGCATTTATCGACTGAATCCTCCCCAGATACTCAGTCCCAATCCCATCCCCCCCCTTGCTGGGCCATGAAGAGGTAGCGTGGAGCGTTTGATTGAGAGAGGGGGCAGAAGGAGCAGAAGCTAAAAAGGATTGTTCACCAAGTGGGGCGGCATGGTGGCACAGTGGTTAGCACTGCTGGCTCACACCTACAGGGTCCCCGAGTTCAATTCCGGCCTTGGGTGACTGTCTCGGGGCGATCTAACGGAAACGATTCTAAGTGTCATTTGTGGCGGGTTTTGCTGGGAGTTTCCTCTATCGGCGAGTTCCCCACCACTATCTAACTACACTTAGTCACTTTCTTAGGCCCTGGGGATTTCTCACCAGCGTAGCCCACAATTAGGGCGTGCTGCAGCACCGTGTCAAATGGCGCCGATTCTCTGCACCTCGGAGGATCGCACGCTGGCATCGGGGCGCCGTGGCGCAGTTGAGTGAGTGCCGTTCAGCGCTGGTCTCCACAAACGGGGACCAGACATTTAAAAACAAAAAAAATTAATTTAAAGTACCCAATTCATTTTCTCCAATTAAGGGGCAATTTAGCGTGGCCAATCCACCTACCCTGCACATCTTGGGTTGTGAGGGCGAAACCCACGCAGACACGGGGAGAATGTGCAAACTCCACACGGACAGTGAACCAGAGCTGGGATCGAACCTGGGACCTCAGCTCCGTGAGGCAGCAGTGCTAACCCACTGCGCCACCGTGCTGCTCTAAACGGGGACGGGACATGACCAGACTCATGAGGTCTCCCAGGGGATTGGAGGCCCCCAGGTGCTAACCCTTTGGGCAGGGTGGTACCCTGACACTGCTGGTGCCACCTTGGCACCCTGGCATTGCCAGGATGCCACTTGGGTACTGTCAGCTGGCAGGGGCACCGCCAGGAGTCAGGCTGGCATTTTTCACGTGTTGGCAATTGGGCCGGGGGTTTCCTGCATTGCAGTTGGCAGAGGGGTCTGGTGGGGCCCAGGGAAACCCCTCATAGTGAGTTGGAGCTTGGAGAGGGGTCAGGAGTAGTGTCGGAGGCTCCAGAGATGGAGACCCCATTTACAAAGGGCATCCAGCCTCTTGCTACACAGAGGAATTCCGATGAGCAGAGCTGCTCAGTGCAGAAAATGGGGCTGAGTGCGGCCTTGTCGGGGAGTTCCCCGCTGACGTCCTGTATCCAATCCGAGTGATGTTAGATAGCGTGGTGTTTGTCGCCGCTGTGGGCGCTGGGAAACATGCAGCGAAACACGCTCACTATCCCTATCCCTGCCCACCCGATGGGACCTCCAATGGCCCGGGAAACCGCCCGGGGTGCCATTCTGCCTGGTCCACATTTGTGTGGACCAATACTGAACGTTGCCCAGCTGGGGGCTCCCTGGGGAGGCCGGTAGATGCCGGGAGCCCGGTTGAACCCGGGCAATCACCCCTAAGTGGGTTGGCCCACTTAGATTCTGATTGCAACGCCAGATCCCGTGAGACGTACTGGCTGTCAGGAAGCCTGCAAGAGGCCGCTCCCGGGATCTACCAGCCACATTGCACCCGTTCAGGTGCAACGCAACCAATAGATTGCGCCCTCTGTATGGGGTTTGCATGTTCTCCTCATGTCTGCGTGGGTTTCCTCCGGGTGTTCCAGTTTCCTCCCAATGTCCAAAGATGTGCGGGTTAGAAGGATTGGCCAAGCTAAATTGTCCCTTAGTGTATCGGGATACGGGGATAGATGGGAGTTGGCATGGGTAGAGTTCTTATTCGAAGGGTCAGGGCAGGCCCGATGGGCCGAATGGCCTCCATATGTACTGTAGGGATTCGATGATTCTATTCCAGATGCATGGGAATAACATCAGATAACTGAAGGCACAGGGGTGCCCGGGGCTGTTACACTCAGTCAGTACTGAAGACAGTGCCCGAGAACGAAGCATTGTCCAGTGACACACCTGACAGTGCTGCTAAACATTGCTACCTTCACAATATCATCCTGACAGTGCTGCTAAACATTGCTACCTTCACAATATCATCCTGACAGTGCTGCTAAACATTGCTTCCATCACAATATCATCCTGACAGTGCTGCTAAACATTGCTTCCATCACAATATCATCCTGACAGTGCTGCTAAACATTGCTTCCATCACAATATCATCCTGACAGTGCTGCTAAACATTGCTACCATCACAATATCATCCTGACAGTGCTGCTAAACATTGCTACCTTCACAATATCATCCTGACAGTGCTGCTAAACATTGCTACCTTCACAATATCATCCTGACAGTGCTGCTAAACATTGCTTCCATCACAATATCATCCTGACAGTGCTGCTAAACATTGCTACCTTCACAATATCATCCTGCTCACCCACCATCTGTATCCTCTCCCTTTCCAGCATCACAAAAGGATAATGAAGATTCTTGAAGATTACAAAGAGAAAATCAATGTGAGTATTCACCATCAAAACGGGCACGTAGATGGGGAGGGAATAAATAAATAAGACTACAGTAGTAAATCGCTTGTGTCTGTTCTGCCGCCAGTTAATTAGATCATCGCTGATCTTTATCTTATCGTAGAAAACTTAAGAGTCAACAGGGATAGGGCCAAGGGCAGCAGCTACATGGGAACGCCAATTCCTACAGGTCCGCCTCCAAGTTACTCACCATGCTGACTGGGAAATATATCAGCCGTTCCTTCACTGTCGCTGGGTCAAAATCCTGGAACTCCCTCCCTAACAGCACTGTGGGTACACCTGCACCATATGCACTGCAGCGGTTCAAGAAGACAGTTCACCACCACTGTCTCAAGGTCAAAGGCTAGGAATCCTACGGGGAGTAATTCACCTCCTGACCCCCCCCCAAAGCCTGTACACCGTCTACAGGGCACAAGTCAGGAGTGTAATGGAATACTCTCCACTTGCCTGGATGAGTGCAGCTTCAACAACACTCAAGAAGTTCAATACCATCTAGGACAAAGCAGTCCGCTTGATTGCTCCTCCTTCCGTAAACATTCACTCCCTCCACCGCCAATGAACATTGGCAGCCGTGTGTGCCATCTACAAGATGCACTGCAGTAATTCACCAATGTTCCTTAGACAGCACCTTCCAAACCCCACAACCACTACTGTCCAGAAAGACATGAGCAGCAGATATCTGGGAAGCACACTACCTGGCGGTTCACCTCCAATCATTCACCACCCTGACTTAGAATATGTTGCCGTTCCTTCACTGTCACTGGGGAAGCATCCTGGAACTCCCTCCCTCACAGCACAGTGGGTGTACCTACACCTCAAGGACTGCAGCGGTTCAAATAGCCAACCCGCCACCACCTTCTGAAGGGCAACTAGGAATGGACAGAAATACTGGCCCAACCAGCGATGCGCACATCCTGTAAATTAATTTTTGAAAAATTTGGGATGGACAATAAATTTTTTTTTTTTTTATAAATTTAGATTAGCCAATTATTTTTTCCAATTAAGGGGCAATTTAGCATGGCCAATCCACCTACTCTGCACATTTTTGGGTTGTGGGGGCGAAACCCACGCAGACACGGGGAGAACGTGCAAACTCCACACGGACAGTGACCCAGAGCCGGGATCGAACCTGGGACCTCAGCGCCGTGAGGCGGTTGTGCTAACCACTAGGCCACCGTGCTGCCCCGGGATGGACACTAAATGCCGGCCGAGACAGCAATGCCGCAGCTTGTGAATGAATAAGAAAGAAAGTCACTTTGAGGAGGTAAAAAAAAAACAATGGTGCCGACTTGGGTTTCTGGAAATGATTCTTCATATCTGATTGGTCAGTGCTGGCAATATGAGCAATGATATCATTAATCAGTCTCCAATCGTACGCTCGACTCTCACACTAAAGGTATAAATTGAGTGGTAAATGTTTATGGTCCAGACCCAACATTTCAAATCTCAATCCGTCTCCATTGACTGAGCAATCTAGAATTAGTGCTCTATATTAACTGGTTTCAACATGTCCCAGATTTGGCTGAACTCAATTTGTACTGCATTAAATTTTCTCAGAAACACAGAACATTTATGAGACAGAAGGAGACCATTCAGCCCATCGTACCAGAGCCTAAAAACAGACTCCAAGCCCAATCCTACTTTCCAGCTCCCCATCCTTGACCCTGTTGGTTACAACACTTCAGCTGCTTATCCAGGTGTCTTTAAACATGATGAGGGCTCCCACTCTCCTGCCCTTCCAGGCAGTGAGATCCTGATCGCCACCTACCTCTGGGTGAGATGACTTCTCCTCATCGCCCCTCTAATCCTTTTGCCGATTACGTTAAATCTACGCTCAATGGTTTTTGACCTCCATTTAACAGAAATAAGTCCTTCCTATCCACTCTAGGCCCCCGCAAATTTGTACACCTCAATTAAACCACCACTCCGCCTCTCCTGTTCCATAGAAATCACCCCGAGCCCACTCAATCCCTGTGGAATTAAAGTTCTGGGAAATTTCTCATTAGCACCTCCAAGGAAATGAAGCAGAATGTCAGGATGATAACCTAACCTCATGACCCAAACCGGCACCTTAATCCAGGTACATCCCACAGGTCACTCGCTCAGTATTCCTGTAATCCCGGACACCAAAGAGTTTGGTAGAAAATCCAACGCAAGTCTCCCATTTCTGTAGCACCTTCCATAGCATCCTGATGGAGTGTTTTTAAAGTGTCATCACTGTCATAATGCAGGAAAAGCAGCAGCCAGATTGCACAGAGGAAGATCCCATGAATAGCAACGTTTATAATGCCCAGGTAAACTGGCTAAGTGATATTGCTGATCTATAACTATTGGCACCAGGATACCGAGAGGAATTCCACTGCACATCCTTGAAATAGTGTTGTGTGATCTTTAACGTTGATTTAATTCCCCATCGTGGGTCGGCACAGTGTGACAGTGGTTAGCCCTGCTGCCTCACAGCTCCAGGGTCCTGGGTTCAATTCCAGCCTTGGGTCACTGTCTGTGTGGAGTTTGCACTTTCTTCCTGTGTCTTCCGTGGGTTTCCTGCGGGTGCTCCAGTTTCCTTCCACAGTCCAAAGATGTGCAGGTTAGGTGGATTGGCCACGCTAAATTGTCCCTTCGTGTCCAAAAGGTTTGGTGGGGTTACTGGGTTACGGGGATAGGGTGGAGTCATGGGATTAGGTAGGGTGCTCTTTCCAAGGGCCGGTGCAGACTCGATGGGCCAAATGGCCTCCATCTGCACTGTAAATTCTATGATTCTATGATCTGAAAGAAGGCATCTCCGACAGTGCAGTACTCCCTCAGTACTGTGCTGAAACTATTGGCCTGGATTATAAAGTAAGATTTGAAAGCACAATCTTCTTACCAGGGATGAGAAAGTGTTATCTACAATTTGCTCTGTTTTTAATTCCTAAAATCCCCTTCAAAATACATCCAAGTCCTTTCTGAAGGTGTTAATTGAGGCGGAAAGAATTCCATTCACTTGAGTTTCAATCAGTTTAGCAACTATTTAACAGAGTCATCCAGATTCGAAATGTTAGCTCCCTATTTTCTCTCCACAGACGCTGTCAGGCCTGCTGAGATTGTCCAGTATTTTCTGTAATTTGCTTTTAACAGCTATTCTTCCCTCTAATAAAGGTTTTTTTTTAATTGAGCAGGACCCAACATTCGTGGAGAAGAAAGAGCGATGCACGTATTTGAAGAATAAGCTCTCGTACATTAAACAGCGAATCCAAGAATATGATTTTGAATGCAGTTCCAGGGACAGTTACTGAGGGTCGGACTCGAATAATGTAAAAGAAAATAAAACATTTAAATTTATATAGTGCCTTCCTCAGCCGTGAGCCATTCTGAAGCACCTGGCAGCCAATAAGTTGCTCTGGAACTCTAGTTGCTATTATGAAACCAAACCTGAGTTAGTGCAGCAGGACCCCATCAGTAGATATGAAGTGTATTAGTTATGTGACTGGGTTGGGAGTATGTCATCCTCGGACTGAATGATGGCCAGTGATAATGAAATGAAATGAAAATCGCTTATTGTCACGAGTAGGCTTCAATGAAGTTACTGTGAAAAGCCCCTAGTCGCCACATTCCGGCGCCTGTTCGGGGAGGCTGGTACGGGAATTGAACCGTGCTGCTGGCCTGTCTTGGTCTGCTTTCAAAGCCAGCGATTTAGCCCAGTGTGCTAAACCAGCATTGAGGACAATTTGTAATTAAGAGAGTGTTCAAATCCCACGAAGGCAGTTTGAAAATTTGGATTCCGTTTAAAATTAGTAAACGCGGCCATGAATTGGATGGAAAAATTCAACTAAAAGTTTGCTTTAGGGCAGAAAAGACCTGCCAACCTGGGCCTGAGGGCCGAAGGGCCTGTACTGCGCTGTAATGTTCTATGTTCTATAGTGTAGATGGGCTTTAGAGTGGTTTCACAGGTCGGCGCAACATCGAGGGCCGAAGGGCCTGTACTGCGCTGTAATGTTCTATGTTCTATAGTGTAGATGGGCTTTAGAGAGGTTTCACAGGTCGGCGCAACATAGCAATATCCAGGGCAAGTGAGGATAGGAAATAAACTCTGGCCTTGTTGAGGATGCCACCCCCCCCCCCCCCCCCCCCCCCCCCCCACCGAGAATGAATCAAAAATTAATATCAGATAAACCCTTTGATGTTTTTTTCGAGTGACATCAGTCATTGATTTTTCACATTCAACAATTATAGCAAATAAGCGGGGCCTAGATTCAATGTCCCACCTGAAAGACGACATTGCACTGAAGTGTCAGCCTAAACTATGTGCTCCATCTGGAGTTTGCACCTCACGGGCAGCACAGTGGTGCAGTGGTTAGCACTGCTGCCAGCACCAAGGTCCCAGGTTCGATCCTGGCCCTGGGTCACTGTCCGTGCGTGGGTTTCGCCCCCACAGCCCAAAGATGTGCAGGGTAGGTGGATAGGCCATGCTAAATTGCCCCTTAATTGGAAATAATGAATTGGGTACTCTAAATTTATTTTTAAAAGAGTTTGCACCTCACGGTTATGTTGGATTCCTCTGCTGAGCCGCAGTTCAGTGGAAGATGCTTTCATCTCTGAGCGTCGTGGTTGTGGGTACAGGTCCTGCTGCAGGAACCTGGGCCTGTAATTCAGGCTCACGTTCCCCGTACCAGTACTTGGGGAGCGCTATGCTGCCTTTCAACTGCGATGTTAATGTGGTGAACACCACTAGTGGTATATTATATGTATTACGGCACTGCCCGAATATTAGAGGTACGCTGGTAAATCCCTGCCTGCTGGCTCCGCCCAGCAGACGGCGTATAAAAGTGTGTGCTCTCCTGCGCTGCAGCCATTCTGGTTCCAGCTACAGGAGGCACAACATCTCGTTCAATAAAGCCTCGATTGTTCCACCATTCTCATCTCGTGGTAATTGACGGTGCATCAGTTAAACTGCTGCTCCCTCCATTGGGTGTACTGTACATACTCGATATTGTGTACAGGTCAACCCCCCACCGACTTCCCAAGAACACTCTGCTCTGACTCAGCTCTCTGTCCCACTCCGCGCTCAGAGTAACAAAGCAAACAACAGGGGCTGTTAACCCACCAGGTGTGTTTTAGGGAGGGGAGGGGGGGCTCATAACATGGTAGGTTGGCAGCCCTTCTCCATGTTTAAATAAATAAGAGTTAATTGAGCTTGTGAACAAGCCTGAGCTACCCATGCCATAACATGGTTACCGTGGGAAGTCAGGCAGGAGTTGGCAGGCCGTGTTTGTTAAAATGTTTTTAAAGGGTCGGAAGGAAAGGGAGGTACCATCTTTGGGCAGTGCCCTTTGCACATTGGGAGCAGCCCCCCCCCCCTAGGATAGTACCGCCATCACTCTCCCCCCCCCCCCCCCCTCCCCCCCCACACGCCTCCCTTCGCTGGCCAAAGCCTCCTGCCCAAAGCATGGACTGATCTTCCTCCAAGATCCATTGGGCCTGCTTCTTGGGACTACCTACAGCCCCTGCCTCACCCACCAATGAGACCCTGACGTTGCCGGGTCTGCTGGAACTGGCAGCCAATCTGATTGCTCCTGAGGGTGAGATGTCTTTTCCAGTGAGAGGCGCAAGGCCCAGTGTCAGTCAGCTTAGCCTGCCTGAGCATGTTTCGGGTGTGGAGTGAGTCAGTTTCAGGTGGACATTCCTTCCGGGGGTCAAGCTGTCTGCCCCCCGCCCCCTCATCTGCACCCCCCCTCCCATATAACCCCAGGATACGAAGCTTGAGTCTTCTGATCTTTCTGCATCGGTGCTTGCTTGCAGAGTGCAATCAACCCACTGATGTATCTCACAGAGCTTCAGTGAAAGTTTCATTTCCCATTGAAAAGGCAGAGCTAAGATTGGGAGAAGCGACAATATGCATCGTGTGTGTGAGCTGTGAGCATAGTAAACTTTCCCAGAAACAGGACTAAGCTCACTGAGCTGTCAGGAACAATCCAATTGCTCCGTAGGGAAAGAGGAAGGATTGTTCGGCTATCTTAGGCTTCCTTCTTATTCTTCTTCCTTGCAACCCTTGGTAAACTCGAGGAGATACTTGTTAGGAAGGAAGATGTGTTGGACATTTTGAAAAACTTGAGGATAGACAAGTCCCCCAGGGCCTGACGGGATATATCCAAGGATTCTATGGGAAGCAAGAGATGAAATTGCAGAGCCGTTGGCAATGATCTTTTCATCCTCACTGTCAACAGGGGTGGTACCAGGGGATTGGAGAGTGGCGAATGTCGTGCCCCTGTTCAAAAAAGGGAATAGGGATAACCCTGGGAATTACAGGCCAGTTAGTCTTACTTCGGTGGTAGGCAAAGTAATGGAAAGGGTACTGAGGGATAGGATTTCTGAGCATCTGGAAAGACACTGCTTGATTAGGAATAGTCAGCACGGATTTGTGAGGGGTAGGTCTTGCCTCACAAATCTTATTGAATTATTTGAGGAGGTGACCAAGCATGTGGATGAAGGTAAAGCAGTGGATGTTGTGTACATGGATTTTAGTAAGACATTTGATAAGGTTCCCCATGGTAGGCGTATGCAGAAAGTAAGGAGGCATGGGATAGTGGGATATTTGGCCAGTTGGATAACGAACTGGCTAACCGATAGAAGTCAGAGAGTGGTGGCGGATGACAAATATTCAGCCTGAAGCCCAGTTACCAGTGGCATACCGCAGGGATCAGTTCTGGGTCCTCTGCTGTTTGTGATTTTCATTAATGACTGGGATGAGAGAGTTGAAGGGTGGGTCAGTAAATTTCCAGACGATACGAAGATTGGTGGAGTTGTGGATAGTGAGGAGGGCTGTTGTCGGCTGCAAAGAGACATAGATAGGATGCAGAGCTAGGCTGAGAAGTGGCAGATGGAGCTTAACCCTGAAAAGTGTGAGGTTGTCCATTTTGGAAGGACAAATATGAATGCGGAATACAGGGTTAATGGTAGGGTTCTTGGCAATGTGGAGGAGCAGAGAGATCTAGGGGTCTATGTTCATAGATCTTTGAAAGTTGCCACTCAAGTGGATAGAGCTGTGAAGAAGGCCTATGGTGTGCTAGCGTTCATTAGCAGAGGGATTGAATTTAAGAGCCGTGAGGTGATGATGCAGCTGTACAAAACCTTGATATGGCCACATTTGGAGTACTGTGTACAGTTCTGGTCGCTTCATTTTAGGAAGGATGTGGAAGCTTTGGAAAAGGTGCAAAGGAGATTTACCAGGATGTTGCCTGGAATGGAGAGTAGGTCTTACGAGGAAAGGTTGAGGGTGCTCGGTCTTTTCTCATTAGAACGGAGAAGGATGAGGGGCGACTTGATAGAGGTTTATAAGATGATCCGATAGAGTAGACAGTCAGAGACTTTTTCCCCGGGTGGAACAAACCATTACAAGGGGACATAGTAGTGGGGGCATGGAATGCACTGCCTGTGGAAGTAGTTTAGTCGGAAACATTAGGGACCTTCAAGCGGCTATTGGATAGGTACATGGATTGCGGTAGAATGATGGGGTGTGTGGTGGTATGAATAGGAGCACTGCCATTGGTGCAGAGCACTGGTTTCCCATTGGCTCTGGCTGGTCATGTGCCTCTCGTCTGATTGGCTGGGACTAGTCATGTGACTGCTCACCAATTGGTCGAGAGGCAAGTAGACCCCGCCTCTGAGGTGGGGTATAAGTACCCAGAGTTCCCGGCGGTCGGCCTTTCACTGTAGTCGACCACGGGGCTAACATCTAGCTGATTAAAGCCTAAGTTTGGACCTTCATCGTGTCTCACGTCCAATTGACGGTACATCAGGGTGTAGATTAATTTGTTCTTAATCTAGGACAAAAGTTTGGCATAACATCGTGGGCCGAAGGGCCTGTTCTGTGCTGTATTTTTCTATGTTCTATGACCCATCAGCATCTGAAATTGAGAGACTGAAAATCCACCGTGGTCCAGGTTTCCAGCATCCACAATATTTTGCTTTTATTATTATGGTTCTCTGGTAGTCATAGTGTAGTCGGCAGCTTAGTTCAAAGTAAACTCAAAGCAATTACCCATGTAAAAGTCAATTCCTCATCGGAGGAAACTCCCTTGGAGGAGCTAAAGGGCAAGTGGGAAGATGAGCTGGGGGGAGAGATAGAGGCAGATGCCCTAAGCATGATTAACACATCCTCATCGTGTGCAAGGTGTAGCATGATACAATTCAAGGTAGTCCACCAGGCACACGTGTTGGTGGCCCAGATGAGCAAGTTTTTCGCGGTAGAGGAAGCCCAGCAAATCATGTCCACATGTTTTGGGCATGCCCAAAGTTTAGATGGTTTTGGCAGGGTTTCGCTAAGACAATGTCCATGGTATTCAAAACACGTGTGGTGCCGAGTCCGGAGGTGCCGATCTTCGGAGTGTCAGAAGAGCCAGGAGTTCGGGGAGTGAAAGAGGCCGACATTCTGGCCTTTGCCTCCCTGGTAGCCCGGAGACAAATCTTATTAATGTGGAGGGACTCAAAGCCTCCGAGTGTAGAGGTTAGTGACATGGCTGGGTTTCTCAGTCTCGAGAAAATAAAGTTTGCCTTATGAAAGTCAATGCTCGGGTTCACCAGGAGGTGGCAACCGTTCGGCAACTTACTCGGAGAAAATTAAAATGTCATCAGAAGCAGAACTCCAAAAAGGGGGGTGGAAGGCCAGATTGTATTTTATCGTTAGGTGGTGTGAAGATTGTAATGGGGGGGTGTGGTAGTCTGACTAGAGGTACTACGGTACCTGGGAGTGTGAGCTACTATTGGTGGAGAAGGCTCGCTGCTCATTGGCCCAAGTGTTGCTTTCTCATTGGTCAAGACGAAGGTAGCTCCGCCCAGTGAGGCGGGGTATAAAAACCCGTGTTTCCCAGCAGCCATCGTTCTTTCTGTACTCGAGCTGCTGGGGAAACATCTTGTAGATTAAAGCCTTCAATTCGGACTACTCCTTCGTTTCAGTGATTATTGATCGTGCATCAGGGTGGAAATGTTTATTGTGCCATGTTTATGCCGCTGTTATTATTATTATTATTATAAAAATTGCAAATACCCTAATAAAAATATTTTTTTAAAAAGTCAATCCCTCACCTTTTTGCCTTAAAGAGTGACTTAAAAATGTGACTTTTATCCAAGTATATATGGTAAAAAATCCCGTGGCGCTGTTTTAAAAACGATTATGGGAGTTTGCTGGATACTCTAACTAATATTGGGCCATCAACAAAAATCACCAAACACAGATTAACTGACCATTTACTTCATAGCTATTTATGGGATCTTGCTGTGCACAAACTAGCTGTCACATAAAATAGTGCCTGCACTTCAGAATTTACTCTTCCTTCTTTTTTAACTTAATTCTGGACTCATTTTGCGTAAGTTGAAATGAACTTATTGAGATAAAAGGTGGTTTATTTGGAAAGATTTGTCACGTCAGACGCGATCTACCGGCCGTGTTACACCCGGAAGGCAGCGACGAGGCTGGTAGATGCTGGGAGATCCCTCTTCCGGGATCTACCCAGCTCGCCACGGCCTTGCGGGATCTAGCGCGTTCTCATGAGACGTTGCGAAGTGAATCCTGCCTACTGTGGGTGCATCACTTTTTAGCAAATTGGCAAATGAGTGAGACAGCTAGTCTCACTCTAATGTGCACTCCCACAATCTACCTGAGCATGGGATCTAAACCCCCCCCCCCCCCCCCCCCCCCCGTGTCAGTGATCTCAGGCCAGCGCCTTTCAGTGCTGGTCTCCACAAATGGGAACCAGGTGGAATGGCACTTGTGGGTGTCTCCCAGGGGATTGGAGATCCCCAGGTGCTTGCCCTCTGGGCAGTGTGGCACCCTGGCACTGCTGCTGCCACCTGGGCATTGCCAGCCGAGCACCTTGGTACTGGCACCTGAGTGCTGGGGGGAGTTTGAGGACCACCTTATCGGTGAGTTGGGGGGGGTTAAAAATGGTTTGTTGGATCTCCTCAGTTCAGAAAACGCGACTAAGGGCGGCCTTGTTGGGGAGTTCGACACTGAGGACTCGATGGGTACAGCGTACCATTCGATGGTGTGGGGTTTCCCAGCACCCGACTAAACACACTCATTATGGGACTCTGTTCTTATTCAGGTAGAGCACGCCCTTCCTGTCTAATAGTGTCTGCATCAAACAATACTTCAGCAAGTGCAGCAATGGGTTAGATACAGAGTAAAGCTCCCTCTACACTGTCCCCATCAATCACTCCCAGGACAGGTACAGCACGGGGTTAGAAACAGAGTAAAGCTCCCTCTACACTGTCCCCATCAATCACTCCCAGGACAGGTACAACACGGGGTTACATACAGAGTAAAGCTCCCTCTACACTGTCCCCATCAAACACTCCCAGGACAGGTACGGCATGGGGTTAGATACAGAGTAAAGCTCCCTCTACACTGTCCCCATCAAACACTCCCAGGACAGGTACAGCATGGGGTTAGATACAGAGTAAAGCTCCCTCTACACTGTCCCCATCAATCACTCCCAGGACAGGTACAGCACAGGGTTAGATAAAGAGTAAAGCTCCCTCTACACTGTCCCCATCAAACACTCCCAGGACAGGTACAGCACGGGGTTAGATACAGAGTAAAGCTCCCTCTACACTGTCCACAATAAACACTCCCAGGACAGGTACAGCACGGGGTTAGATACAGAGTAAAGATCCCTCTACACTGTCCCATCAAATAGGCCCAGGACAGGTACAGTGGAAATAACTTCTTGTTTCCCATTCCGGGCACCATGATGAATCAAGATTATTCATTGTCAGATCTTTTTTTAAATATTTTTTATTCTCCTTTTTCACATTTTCTCCCAAACCAACAATAAAAAATAATCAGGAACAAATAAGTCAATCCCCATATCAATAACAACGATCCCATCCTCCCACCAAACCCCAAACATTAGCCGGCATGTTCACATAATCAAATGACAAAAAGGAATCAGGAATCACCCATAGTTACCACTAACACACACCACCCCCCTCCCCACAACCCTCCCACCAACCTGCCCCAACTAATGTTCGATATTATCCAGTTCTTGAAAGTGCATAATGAATAATGCCCATGAATTGTAGAACCCCTCCAACCTTCCCCTCAGTTCAAACTTAACCTTCTCAAGAGTCAAGAATTCCAACAGGTCCCCCCGCCACGCCAGGGCACAGGGTGGAGAGGCTGCTCTCCATCCCAGCAGGATCCGCCTTCGGGCGATCAACGAGGTGAAGGCTACAACATCTGCCTCCGCACCCGTATCCAACCCTGGCTGGTCCGACACCCCGAATATGGCCACCCAGGGACCCGGGTCCAGTTTCACGAGCACCACTTTCGAAATTACCCTAAAAACCTCCTTCCAATAATCCTCTCGCTTTGGACAGGACGAAAACTCCACCGGGAAGCTCTGTATCTCCTTTCTGGCAAAATCGCGAACCTGCATGTATCTAAACATTTCCCTCTGCTCCAGCCCATACTTCACTTCCAGCTCCCTCAATCCTGCAAACCGACCCGTAAGAAACAAATCTTTTAGTGTCTTAATCTCCTTCTCCTCCCATTTCCGAAAATTTCCATCCCACCTCCCTGGCTCAAATCTGTGGTTCCCCCGAATTGGCATTTCCCTTGAACCTGCCCCCAACCCGAAGTGTTGGCAAAACTGCCTCCAAATTCTCAATGAAGCTATTATTACCGGACCCTGAGTATTTCCCTGGGGCTATCGGGAGTGGCGCTGTTGCTAGTGCTTTCAATCCCGACCCCCTGCACAAACTCTCCTCCATTCTGACCCACTGGGAATCAACCCCTCTGACCCAGCTCCACACCTTCTCCACATTCGCCGCCCAGTAGTAGTACATCAGGTTCGGAAGACCCAAACCCCCTGCCTGCCTTCCCCTCTGTAGCAGCACCTTTCTAACTCTGGCCACCTTCCCTCCACATATGAACAAAGTGATCCTTCCCTCAATCTCTCTGAAAAAAGCCTTTGGCAGGAAAATCGGCAAGCATTGAAAAATCAACAGAATCGCGGCAACACGTTTATTGTCAGTATCTTTGATGTATTTTCTACAATGGAACTCTCATCACAGCAGTTTGTACTGTAACTATTAATATTTTGTATTAGTACTTCACTTTTGTCCTACATATCCCTCTTTTTTGTAAAATTCAAATTGTTAATGGACTTTCTATGGATTTATCTCCCTGAACGCGCTCTCAGGGAATTCTCTTCTGAGCCCCTTGCTCCTGTGCATCCTTTCACTTTTCCTCTACACAGCCTCACCTTCCTTTCCAAACATGTATTACCTCACATGGATACGCATTAAATGTTGTTTGTGGGACTGAACCTATGACTAGAATCAGAGGTGAGAGGGCTTTCAAATGAGCCATGGTTAAGAACACATTGTTAAGATGGTAAATAAATAAATTTCACCATTCTCATAATAATATTTACCTTCATCATTCTCAGATTGCGGGTCATTGAGTGATCTGTCAATGCTGATCTGTGACCAGCCACTAGAAGGTGGTGAAGAGCAGGCATTGCCTGAGTTGTTCACTTGAAATCGAGAGCTTAGTGTGAGCTTGTAGAGGGGTGGGGAGCAAAGGGTGTGAATCAATGCTCATCAGACTTTCCACTCTTTTGAATTGTTTCCTACTTGATGTTTTCTTGGAACCCCACCTCCCCAAGTTCTCCCACTCCCCAAATGCACTGCCCTCATTGGGGGCACTAGTAGACTTGTGACCCCCTCCAGGTGGGTGTGAATTTGGACAAAACTCAGAAATATAACAGCAGCAAAATCAGCAATAACACGACTGTGCTTGTGGTCTGGGAGTCTTTTAATTGGCACTTTGAAAAATATGAAATGACCGCCTGCCCTTTTTGTCCACGCCTCGAGTGCAAAATCGTACGGGCAATGGAAAATCTCGGGCAGTAGGCTTTTTAATAGCCTTAATTGGCCCTTTAATTGTCAGCGGGCACAGCTCCGACTCCTGAGCGTACCAAACAATCTCGATATTGCAATGACATTGGGACACAAACCCAAAGTCATCTCGCTCAATTTTGTGCGTGTTTGGGTTGGGCGTGTGTTCAGTGGAGTTCATAAAATTCTGGCCTTGAAGTAGGCTAATGTTGCCTCGAAATGTCCTCCTTTTATCGTGTCAAGAGCCCCTTCCCGTGTCCTTTTAGGCTATAGTTACTTCGGGCTAGCACGGTTAGGCCAAGATTACCTCATTAGTTGTCTACAGTCAAGTCCTGGGTCAACACATAAGCCCCCAAAGATGTTTCTTGTTGTTCCCCTTTTTGCAGACAATCCAAAACTCACGTGTCTGATGACAACAACCAATTTCATACTTTCGCCGTTTGTGTTAATGCCATCGTTCCCAACATAGAAGGGAAAATCAAATTTACCAGCATTTACCTGGGCAAAGGCCAAAGTCCTTTCTTAATCCATGCATTAACAGATAGGGAGATACATCTTGGTCACGTTTGCAGATTCTACCACTCGGCCTTACAGGTGCATCAATATATCAATTTATACAAATATACATTTGTACAAATGAATCAAAATATCAAAAAGGTAACCACTTGACCTTTGTTTTACTTTCAATTCGGGTTAGTAAAGTCGATCTCAACCGTCTAATCTCACTTCCCCTACTCCAGCTATTGAGCTCAGTGCCAGAACTACAGTATGAGCAATGTCACGAGAATATCTTTGCATTTCATCAACAATCTGAACCATCAGGGCAGCATGGTGGGGCAGAGGGTTAGCCCTGCTGCCTCACGGCGCCGAGGACCCAGGTTCGACCCTGGCTCTGGATCACTGTCTGTGTGGAGTTTGTACATTTTCCCCCTGTCTGCATGGGTTTCGCCCCCACAACCCAAAGATGTGCAGGGTAGGTGGATTGGCCACGCTAAATTGCCCCTTAATTGGAAAAAAATTAATTGGGTACTCTAAATTTATTTTTAAAATTTTACCATCATGCTTTGCTGCTTGCCATTTTAACCGTAGAGTCATTCCTAAACAATATTTTGTGTAGTTATTGATTAAATCTAGTTATCCGACGATACATGGATCTTGAAAGCCAGGTCAGATAAGGGCGTCAGAATTCCTCCCAGGAAGGGCTCTAGTCAACCCAATGAGGCTTTAAACCAATCTGATATCTTCAGGGACACTTTTTTAACTGAGTTCAGATTGAAAAACTGCCCTGGCGGAATTGTGAGCTCATATTTCTTGGGGGGAGATGATGGTGGCAGAGGTAATGTCGCTGGATTAGCAATCCAGGGCCAAGGTTAATATTCTGGGAGACATGGGTTCAAATCCGTAGAATTTGAACTCAATGAATAAATCTGGACTATAAAGCAATTGTCATTGGTTATTGTAAAAAAAAAAGCCCCATCTGGAAGGAAATCTGCCGTTCATACCTGGTCTGGCCTACATGTGACTCCAGGCCCACAGTAATGTGGTTGACCCTTTGCTGCCCTTTAAAATCGCCGAGCAAGTCACTTGGTTCAAGGACAATTAGAGACAACAATTACTGGCCTTGTCAAGGACGCTCACATCTCAGAATAAAGAAAAAAAGCCCAGAAACATTCTTGCGCCTTCGAGTCTGTATCTCCAGATGTTTCCAATGTTAATATAATTTGATGCTTATGTTAGCGTCAACGCCCAGCGAGCACATTCAAGGCCACTGAGCAGGCGGAGGGCCTGGGTTTGTACTATCCCCACCCATGAAGGTTTATGACCAGATCCATGAGATTATTATGAAAGCAATAACTAAGTTAAAGGAATAATTAAATATAGAATCAAAATATGCTGCTATTTGTCCAAAGTCTAAGACAGGTCGAGAATGTTGGGAGTGTTTTGGATCCCCTCACATAATGGGTGACGGAGTGGCCTTGGAAAAGGTTCGGGGAAAGTCCATCGCTTTAATATTTAGATGTAAAAGTCCTCAGTTGTCGGGCTGAGAAAAAAAGCTTTTTGAAAATGAAATGAAAGGAGGAGGCTGAGAGAAACAGAGCCAAGGAACAGAGACAATGAAGTAGTTTTGATGCTCAGTCCCGGTTATTGTGTCAGAACCACAGCAGCCAATTTGTACACAGCAAGATTCCACAAACAGCCATGAAATCATGGTTGAGGGGTAATTATTGGTCAGGACTTTAGGCAGAACTCTCCTGCTCTTTTTAAAATAGTGTCATGGGACCTTATGAATCCAACTGAGAGGACCTCGGTTTAGCGCCTTATTCAAAAGATAACATTTCTGACCGTGCAGCACTCCTTCAGTACTGCACTGGAATGCCAGGCTGGGTTTTGGTACTCTGCTCCCTGGGGTGATGCTCAAATGATTCAGTGGTAAGATATCACCCACTGAATCACAGCCTCACCTCAAAGAGTTGACTGAGGTTCTCAAACTGCTTAGCCCTCCGTGCTCTGCCACTATGTGTAGGTGTGTCCCCAGGATACACATCGGAGGCAGAGGCAGCTTGCTGCTTTCCAAGCTGTGCCCTTTGAAGCCCCTTGTAGGTGTCCTCTAGAGGGCCTGTTGCTGTAATGTGTCACTCTGTTCCGCCTCCTGACCCCAAGACACGCCGTTGTCGGGGAGGGGGGCTCGGGGGAATTAGTGGCTGCCGCCATGTCCCTATAGGGAGGCTCGGGGTTGGCCTCCAGCTCTCCTTCCTCCCGGTCGGTACCCAGAGGGGCCTGAGGGTCACCATGGGATGGAGGGACGGCTGGAGCGAACTCTGCCAGCCCTGGTGGCTCCCCATTGTCTGTACCATGATGTCGACACCCACAGCGAGGCCCCTCTGTGACCGGGCCACCCTCTACAGTGCCTCACCAATGTCCACCTGTGTATGAGAGACATTCCTCACTGACTGGGACATACTCTGGAGAGCCTCGGCAATGCCATAAGACAATTAGACATGGGAGCAGAATTAGGTAATTCAGCCCATCGAGTCTGCTCTGCCATTCAATTATGGCTGATATGTTTCTCAGCCGCATTCACCTGCCTTCTCCTCATAACCCCTGATCCCCTCATTAATAAAGAACCTATCTGTCTCTGTCGGAAAGACACTCCGTGATTTGGCCTCCACAGCCTTCTGTGGCAAAGAGTTCCACAGATTCACCACCCTCTGGCTGAAGAAATTCCTCCTTGGATTGGGTTTGTTTATTGACACCTATACTGAGGTACGTGACAAGTATTTTTCGCGAGCAGCTCAACAGATCATTAAGTACATGAAAAGAAAAGGAAATAAAAGAAAATACATAATGGGGCCACACAAGGTACACAATGTAACTACATAAGCACTGGCATCAGGTGAAACATACAGGGGTGTAGTGTTAATGAGGTCAGTCCATAAGAGGGTCGTTTAGGCGTCTTGTAACAGCGGGCAAGAAGCTGTTTTTGAGTCTGTTTGTGCGTGTTCTCAAACTTTTGTATCTCCTCCCTGATGGAAGAAATTGGAAGAGTGAGTAAGCCGGGTGGGAAAGGTCTTTGATTATGCTGCCCGCTTTTCCCAGGCAGCAGGAGGTGTAGACGGAGTCAATGGATGGGAGGCGGGTTCGTGTGATGGACTGGGCTGTGTTCATGACTCTCTGAAGTTTCTTGCGGTCCTGGGCCGAGCAGTTGCCATACCAGGCTGTGATGCAGCCAGATAGGATGCTTTCTATGGTGCATCTGTAAAGGTTGGTAAGAGTTAATGTGGACATGCCGAATTTCCTTAGTTTCCTCATCTCAGTTTTAAAGAATCGTCCCTTCAGTCAGGCTGTGCCCGCAGATTCTAGTTTCTCCTACAAGTGGAAACATCCTCTCCATGTTCACTCTATCCAGGTCTCTCTGTATTCTGTACATTTCAATGAGATCCCCCCATATCTTTCCAAACTCCATCGAATACAGGCCCAGTGTCCTCAACTGATCCTCATGTGACGTCCTCCACTCTGGGGTTCATTCTTGTCAACATCCTCTGGACCCTCTCAAAGGTCAGCACATCCTTCCCTAGATACGGGGCCCAAAACTGCTCACAATACTCCAAATGGGGTCTGACCAGAGACTTATACAACCTCAACAGTACATCCCTGCTCTTGTAATCTAGCCCTCTCAACATGAATGCTCAAATTGCATTTGCCTTTCTAACTTCCAGCTGAATATGCATGTTCACCTTAAGAGAACCCTGAACTCCTAATACCTTTGGGCTTCTGATTTCTGAAGCCTTTTCCCATTTAGAAAATAGTCTATGCCTCTGTGCTTCCTACCAAAGTGCATAACCTCACACTTTTTCACATTATATTTCATTTGCCACTTCTTTGCCCACTCTCCTAGCCTGACCACGTCCTTCAGCTTCCCTGCTTCCTCGACATACCCTATCTGAGACTGGGACGTGCTCTGCAGCGCCTCGACATAGTCCACCTGCATCAGGGACACGTCCTCCAGTGACAGGGACGTGCTGTCCAGCCCCTCAGCCATGGCTGTGACTGACTGAGCAACGTCTTGGTCACCACCACTCATGCTGCTGATCTCATGCTCCAGGCTTTTTACTGCGGTCGTCTCCCTGGCAGTGTTGGCCTTGATGCCACGCATTGCCAGTGCCATCTCCTGTGCCCGTAGCCTTTGGCACTCTTCCAATCGGCTATGGGCCCGCTGGAGTGTCACTGACATCCTCCTCTGAATATCATGGCCGCACCCTAGTGTCTGCATTGGTTAGGTCATGTAGCCATCTGGGATGGCCACTTTCAGTATACAAAATGGACACTCGCAGAGCCTATAGGGAAATATGGACAATACTAAGCAACAAGCAGGCACAGGGCCTGAATGTATATTTGGAAGGCAGTCAGCAGACGGAATCGAAACTCTGGGTCAATTTACATATTGATGGCCCATCTCCGGGAAACAAAGAAGAGTGCTCAGGTAGCCGATACTGTCCCAGACAATCCAGCGCCACTACCCCAACCAAAAGGCACAAACAAAGCACGGCCAACGGCCACCTAGGACATGCCCAGCCATCAAGGCACCCGTCCCTTTATTGGTTTAGATCGATGACAATGATCAAGAAGCTGCCCAATTAATTGGGACCAAGTTTAAGGCCCGTCTAAAAGCGCACAAAGCCCCTCCAAGTATAAGAAGGAACCCCCCACCAGAGATTCAGTCTCTTGGATTCGGCTCTCAAGCGGAGAGACCCATCCACCAGCATCATCAGAAGCAGTGAGTTCAAGTTCAACGCTCGCTACCAGATTGACGACCTTAGCTGTACTCCTGTTACCTCTTCAAACCCAACAGCCTCAGATCCGAACAACGGCCATTGTTCCTCTGACTGAGTGGGCACCCGAAGTTATGTATAGGTGTTAGTGATAGATATAGTTTAGCCTGTAGTGTTATTGTGCATGAGTAGATCTGACTGTGTGTAAATAAAGTCGTATTGACTTTGAACTAACTAACTGGTGTATTGGCTCTTTGATCGATATTCAGTTGAACCTTGTGGCGGTATTGAGAGATACCTGGCCACTCTAAAGCAAACATACTTAGGATTAAGAAAAGGGCCCTTATTAACCGCCATATTTATAGCAAGTAAACAGAGCAACAGGCAGCACGGTGGCCTAGTGGTTAGCACAGCTGCCTCACGGTGCCGAGGTCCCAGGTTCGATCCCAGCTCTGGGTCACTGTCCGTGTGGAGTTTGCACACTCTCCCCGTGTCTGCGTGGGTTTCGCCCTCCCACAACCCAAAAATGTGCAGAGTAGGTGGATTGGCCATGCTAAATTGTCCCTGAATTGGAAAAAATAATTGAGTAATCTAAATTTAAAAACAAAAGTGTCTGCATTGGTTAACCTGGTCGAGAGGCTCGACATCTGATTGGGACTCAGATGGTCCAGGGAAGCAGCAGACCTCTGACTGTTGTCCCCCTTGGATGTTCCTGCCTCCACCTGATGTGCATCAGTAACTGTGTGGTGCTCGCCACATTGTGCCCCAGAAGCTTTCCACTACCATCACCCACCAAGGTGTTTGTCTCTGCACTGGTGGAAGGTGGGGATGACAGCTGTAAGGCCTCGATGGTGGCATCCTCGGAGCTCTCTCCTGAGGTGGTCTCTTGGAAGACAGGGGAAGGGGATATCCCAGATGGGACGACACCATCAGATGGAGATCTGTAGGATAATGACCATGTGGTCAGTGAGAGGGAAGGATCATTAGGTCTGGCATGAACAACGCACGAATGACAGGTCATCTGGGTGAGGGCGGGTGGATCCTCACCTCCGCGGCACAGGCCAAGCTCGATGCCGGTGAATGTTCTGTCCTCGGCCATCCACCACGACCTCCAGGGCCCATTCCTCACAGGGGATGAGGACTCTGATGCCTGTCTGGGGCCTTTCCCGCCTCTAATGAGCCAACTTCTCCTGCGAGGAGAGAGAGAAGGCATTGTGAGCCGCATGCTTAATGCACGCGGAGGGGGGAGGGGGGTGGCTAAGGTTTATGGCCTATGGCAGGGGACAGCTGGACAGCATGGGCACCGTTGCTGGGAATGGGTGGGTGTGCTGGGGCACAGGTACAGTATTGTGCTGGGGGGGGGGGGGGGGGATGGTGCGGTGCCAGCCCCAGGGCCTTTGGGGGGGATGGGCCGGGGGTGGCATGCAGGACTGGTGCCAGTGGGCTGATGCCAACTCACCCATATGCGGCCCGGCGGAGGTCATTGAGCTTCTTGCGGCACTGGGTAGCGGCCCTCCTGGTGACACTCCCCGCGCCTCCCAGACGGCCCTGGCTGACCTGTGGCCGACCCTCTCGGGGGGAACAGGGTATCCCATCTGGACTCCTCCGCGTCCAACAGTCGGGCCAGGTCTTGCCGGGTTTGCCGTCGGGAAGCACTGCGGCAATTCTTGTTCGCTACCACACTTAGAAGCGTTTCCGTTAAATCGCGCCCTGTAAGTGTGTGGCGTTTCTGTGTGTTTATGTGTGTGCAGAGTTCTTGTTTGTCTGTGTGGAGTTCCTATGTGTTTATGTGAAGTTTCTGTGTGTGGAATTTCAGTGTGATTATGTGTGTGTAAAGAATTTGTGTGTGCCTGTGTGTGTTTCTTGTTTATGTCTGTTATAGTTTGGAGATAGTCAGGACGAGCAAGCCCTTATCTGGACAGTTCGGTTTAGTTATTTTTGGAATCATGAATTGATCATTCACGGGGGGGGGGGGGGGGGACTTTGATACAGCGCAGATCAATAAATCTCTAATGTTTACGTGTGAGGCTGTTTCCTGCAATTTGTACAGGTGGAGAGGGTGAAAAGGGTTTCAAATCCGTTTCTGCTGGACTTTGTAATATTTCATCCTGCACTGTTGTGAATTAATGTTGGCGGGGTTGTGTGAGGGGGGGGATAATTTAATCCCTTCCACCGATTTCTCGGAGAAAGGCTCTGTTTGCAATTGGCAGATGGGGGAAGTCAGAGTGAGTGATCCTGAACTTTCGCCTTCTCTCAGGCTGCCGTTTGTTTTGCTCGGGTGAATGATTAATCCTTCCCTCGCTGCCATTTTCCTTCAGTAACGGGCCACTGAGACAGACCCAGACTCGAAATAAACCAGAGAGGTTGAGAGAGAGAGAGAGAGAGCAAGTGGGTGGGTGTAAACTTTGCGGGCTGCGAGTACAGTATTGGATCTGGGCTACACCTGGGTGGATTTCGGGGAACTCACCCGAGTCAGGGAGATCAATCGTTGTTTCCCCCTCCGCCCTGAGAACGAGTGGGATTGAAAAGAAAGCAAATGCCTGCAACGCGCCCAGGCTGACAGCGTCTGAGAGTTGGCACGGTAAGAAACAAGTCCAGGCTCAATGTGAAATGCACACGCTTGTGAGTTTCACCCACGGATTGTTTAAGGCACTTACTTTCGTCTATTTTAAGTGCCTTCTTTTGAGAGTTGCGTTGTAATGAAATGCTAATTTTAAGTGCACAAACGAGACTTGAAGAGTTTAAAAAAAAAATTTGAACAGGTGGTTTTTGGAGGTGAGTGACTCGGAGGGAGAGGGTGTTGCAATTTGGGGATAACTGGCAGAGAGACAAATTAATTGGGAGATCATTGAACGTAGAAGTGACATCGCCTTAAAAATGAAACTTGTGTGTGTTGGGAAGATTCCACAATTCCCCGGGTGGGGGTGGGGATGCTTAGAAACCTCATTTAATTTCAAGCAGTTGATAACAATCTTAATGGAATGTTTCAATTTAGTTATATGATTTTTGGGGAATTCTCATATATTTTGAGTGATTTGTTTTCGAAACATTTCCCCCCACAGTCAGCAGCATGTCTTTAAGAATTTAAGATGGTTAATCATTCTGGGAAGGTTAAAATTAATAGTTCTGCCGACGAACTAACACAGGAAAGGATTTACTACTGTAAGCGGCTGAGGGCACTTCAATGTTTCACTATCCATAATCCGGAGCTGTTCTGGAGTAAATTGGATTGGGAGTCTGAACCCTATTCGATGACCTGGTGGGAAAGAGGATTGGAATTGGTTCCTAGTGTCTTTTGGGGTCTGTAATTGAACAGGACTAGCATCCCATCTGTAATGCTGACTGGGGAATTAAACAAACACATTCTTCAACCCATCACATCTCCAAATCTCAGGAATTCCTGTGTTTTCTAATGGAATCTGGATTGAATTGCCAATCCTAGATTCAGGTTAGGTGAAGGTGTTCAGCTTTGACGCAGTGGGTAGTAGTCTGATCCTTTTGATTCCGAAGGTTCTGATTTCAAAGTCTGACTCCCGAAATCTGAGCCCATCATCAAGGCTGAAATCCCTTAAAAGAAATCTCCGCTGCTGCCAGCATTTATTTTCCGTCTCTAGTTGCCCTTGAGAAGGTGGTGGGGGCCTTCTTGACCCGCTGCAGTCCCTGTTGTGTAGGTACACCCACATTCCTGTTAGGGAGAGTGTTCCAGGATCTTAACCCAATGACAGTGAAGGAATGGCGATATATTTCCAAGTCAGGGTGGTGAGTGACTTGGAGGGGAACCTCCAGGTGGTGGGGTTCCCAGGTATCTGCTGCCCTGTCCTTCTAGGTGGTAGTGGTCGTGGGTTTGGAAGATGCTGTCTAAGGAACTTGGTGAGTTCCTACAGTGCACCTTGTAGATGGGACACACGGCTGTCACTGTTCTTCGGTGGTGGGGAGACTGAAATATTGTGGAAGGGGTGCCAATCAAGCGGATTATTTTGTCCTGGATAGTGTCAAGCTTCTTGAGTGTTGTTGCACTCATCCAAGCAAGTGGAGAGTAGTCCATGACACACCTGACTTGCGCCTTGTAGATGGTGTACAGGCTTTGGGGAGTCAGGTGAGTTATTCGCCACCGGATTCCTTTTGACCTGCTCTTGTAACCACAATATTTATATGACTAGCTCAGTTCAGTTTCTGCTCAATGGTAATCCCAGGGTGTTTACAGTTTTGATACTACTGAGGGAATTGCTGGCCACTAGATACATAGAACATACAGTGCAGAAGGAGGCCATTCGGCCAATCAAGTCTGCACCGACCCATTTAAACCCTCACTTCCACCCTATCCCGGTAACTCAATAGGCCCGCCTAACCTTTTGGTCACTAAGGGCAATTTATCATGGCCAATCCACCTAACCTGCACATCTTTGGACTGTGGGAGGAAGCTAGAGCACCCAGAGGAAACCCACGCACACTCGGGGAGAACGTGCAGACTCCACACAGACAGTGACCCAGTGGGGAATCGAACCTGGTACCCTGGTGCAGTGAAGCCACAGTGCTATTCACTTGTGCTACCGTGCTGCCCTTAGGAGAGTCAGCCATGCCAGTGTGGGGCTGGAGTCACATATAGGCCCAGACGGGGTAAGGACGACCAGTTCCTTTCCATAAGAACACTAGTGCAAAGGAAAGTGAAAAAGTGATCACTATTTCAGTGACTTCACAGAAGGTAAAATGAACCCAATGGATCCCAACTCAACCATTTCCAGGATTATTTAATTTGAGAAACCCATGAAGACAGTAGGTTTTCTTTGAAAGAGATCCTGGATCATTAAAACTAAACTAGTTTGATAAGAAATTAAGTTAAGTTTGGTATAGTTGATTTTTGGGAACTATGCCTCCTGGGGTGTGTATTTGCTGTAACCTGTTTTGATACATGTTTGTAATAAAATACATTTTTTTTTAAAGTTTAGGTTTGGTGAATAACTAACAAGCCTAAACTATTGTCTCCACAGATTCAGACTGTCCTGGTCAATAGTCCCAGCAGATTCTGTTTCAGTAGTTAGGTTTTGTAAATAACTAGCAGCATTTGAAGAACAAACAAAGGTACAACTGATTTAAATCTGATGAACTAACTCAATTCAACTGGCAGGTTAAGTTTGGTCAGATAATAATATAATAATTTTTATTAGTGTCACAAGTAGGCTTATATTAACACTGCAATGAAGTTACTGTGAAAATCCCCTAGTCGCCACACTCCGGCGCCTGTTCGGGTACACAGAGGGAGAATTCAGAATGTCCATTTCACCTAACAGGCACATCTTTTCGGGACTTGTGGGAGGAAACAGGAGCGCAGCAGGAACCCACGTAGCTACGTGGAGAACGTGCAAACTCCGCACTGACCCAAGCTGGGAATCGAACCCGGGTCCCTGGTGCTGTCAAGCAACAGTGCAAACCACTATGCTAACGTGCCGCCCAAGAAATAGTCCAGATTAACTGAACAATAAATTTGATTTGATAGATGCAAAACATGATTAAACTTATGGGCAGCACGGTAGCAGTGGGCAGCACGGTAGCATGGTGGTTAGCATAAATGCTTCACAACTCCAGGGTCCCAGGTTCAATTCCCAGCTGGGTCACTGTCTGTGCGGAGTCTGCACGTCCTCCCCGTGTGTGCGTGGGTTTCCTCCGGGTGCTCCGGTTTCCTCCCACAGTCCAAAGATGTGCGGGTTAGGTGGATTGGCCATGCTAAATTGCCCTTAGTGTCAAAGTAAGATTGATGGTGGGGGGGGGGTTACTGGTATAGGGTGGATACGTTGGGCTTGAGTAGGGTGATCATTGCTCGGCACAACATCAAGGGCCGAAGGGGCATGTTCTGTGCTGTACTGTTCTATGTTCTATTATGCTCAGTGAATCTGATAAGCAGCTAAGCTAGTAAGTTAAATTTGGTAAATAGCACCAAGACAAAACTAGTAGTCAATAATTTTACTCAATGACTAGTTGGAAAGGCGATGGAGAAAGAGTAAAAGGGCAGAAAAAATTGGGTAGCTTTTTCAAAGAGGCAGCAGAGACCCTTTGGGCTACATGGTTTGCCTCTGTGCTGAATATTTCTACGACTTGCATTGAATTCCAATTTACTCCAACTAAGTTTGAAAGTTCCTCAATGCTGATCGGTTAATTTGTACAGATCCAATATCTCACCTTTTGGATATTGAAGTCAGCTCGTGCACAGGTCTACGGTGCTAAGATTTCTGCTGGTGGACACCGAGACCATTCACACCCAACATCTTGGATTGCTCAGCACCTAAAATCTGGATCAATTCAAAGGGAGTGAATCTGAATTCGTACAGAGTGGATAGCTGAGTAACTTCAAATCGAGCTAACTTCAGCTTGGTTATTGGATATTTTTGTTCGTGAGACACTGGAGACGATCACTGAACACACGGACTAGTCTCAGCTACAGTCACTGTCTTTTGATACAGTGTTGTTGACTTGACATATTGACCAATTTGCCTCCTTTCTGTGTTCATTTACAGATCGCATCAACCACCTTAAAATTATTCCCAGGGAGACGTACTGTCACAATGTATGAGAACCGACCATTAGGGAGCCCGCCAGCCTACAGCCCAAATCATTTTACCCAGCCCATCCTACATAGACCCTCTGTGGTCAGTTATGAATATGATATGCGATCCCCTCCACCTGGTTCATACTACATTGAGGATAAGCCACAACACTTCTACAAATGGAACTCCCCACCAGGGATCATCCGTATTTTAGAGGGAATTGTTGTGATCCTGTGCCTCGCTATTTTTGCATGTGTGGCATCAACATTGCAATGGCAGTATGGTTACGGTTATGGTATGGGCGGAATGATGGGAGGGGGCGGGTATTACCCTGGGATGGGAGGAGGAGGAGGGTATTACTCTGGGATGGGAGGAGGAGGAGGGTATTACTCTGGGATGGGAGGAGGAGGAGGGTATGGGATGGGTGGGTTCGGTTCTAGCGGCCACACTGACCCCAGGGCTGCCACTGGCTTCATGATTGCAATGGCTGCCATTTCCTTTATCGTCATCTTGGCCTTCTTCATTGCCAGTATCACCAAGTCCCAAAACTCCAGGAGCCGGAAGTTTTACCTGCTGTTGCTGATATTCAGCGCTATCCTGGGTGGGTTGGAGCTGATTGCCAGTATTGTCTACATCATGGGGGTCAATCCTATGGCTGGGAGTGGAGGATCCATGTACTACAGCCGGATAAGGATCCTATGCAACCAAATCTATACAACTGGAGGTGGCATGATGATGTCCGATCAATACCTATATCACTATTGTGTTGTGGATGCTCAAGAGGTGAGTCACATTTTATTGTTGTGGTGTAATAGCCTTTGATAAAATGGTAATTCATTCTTCAATTTTTGTGCAAGTTTATTGCTAAAACATGGTAAAGTTTCTGATTTCATAATGGCTCAATTATAAACTGCCCCACCCCAAGTTGTAAATTCTGGAGAGGGTCTTGGTTTTGCCCCGCCCTATGTTAACCAACTCCATCATAGGAGTGGAATATCAGAGGAGGCCATTCTCGCAATTGTTTTCCACTTGTAACATAGCTCATGGCTGATCTGTATCTCAACTCTGTTTACTCGCCTTTCCTCCATTTTATTCATGCCCAAACCTAGCAGGAATCTATCAGTCAGTCTCTAAATGGTCAACCATGTCAGCATTTTTTAATTCTTTCTTTCAGGGGGTGTGGATGTTGCTGGCTAGGCCAGCATTTAATAATAATAATCACCCTTCTCAAGGGTAATTGGGATTAGACAATAAATGCTGGCCTAGCCATCGACACCGATGTCCTGTGAAAGAATGCATTTAAAAAAAAATCTACAGCCTTTGATGGGAAGAGGGTTTCAGAGTTCTACTCCCTCTCTGTGAAGAAGTGATTCCTGATACCATTCCTGAATGACCCTGCTTCCAAGTTTAAGGATATGCTCCATTTATTTCGAACTTCCCCCACCAGTGGAAATAGTTTCTATTCATAGAGTCCCCACGGTGCAGAAGGAGGCCATTCGGCCCATCAAGGCTGCACCGATCCTCCGAAAGAGCACCGTACCGAGCCCCATTCCTGTAACCCCGTTCACCCACCCATCCTTTGGACACTAAGGGTCAATTGATCATGGCCAGTACACCTAACCTGCACATCTTTGGACTGTGGGAGGAAGCCGGAGCACCCGGAGAAAACACAGGCAGAAACAGGGAGAACGTGCAAAATCCACTCGGAATCGAACCCGGGTCCCTGCCGCTGTGTGGCAGTAGTGCTAACCACCGTGCCACCTATCAAATCATTTCATCATCTTAAACATGTCGATCTGGGGCAGCAGGGTAGCATGGTGGTTAGCATAAATGCTTCACAGCTCCAGGGTCCCAGGTTCGATTCCCGGCTGGGTCACTGTCTGTGTGGAGTCTGCACGTCCTCCCCGTGTGTACGTGGGTTTCCTCCGGGTGCTCCGGTTTCCTCCCACAGTCCAAAGATGTGCGGGTTAGGTGGATTGGCCATGCTAAATTGCCCGTAGTGTCCTAATAAAAGTAAGGTTAAGGGAGGGGGTTGTTGGGTTACAGGTATGGGGTGGATACGTGGGTTTGAATAGGGTGATCATGGCTCGGCACAACATTGAGGGCCGAAGGGCCTGTTCTGTGCTGTACTGTTCTATGTTCTATGTTCTAAATCACTCCTTAATCTTTTCAACTCCAGTCCAGTCTCTACAATGGGTCCTGATCACTTAATACTTTGGGCCCTGATATCATTCTGTATTCCTTCCTCAGCCGATATCTGCTTCCCGGGCTGTGATATTCCAAAACAGAACACAGTTACTCCAAATGGGGTCTGAAGAAGACTCTATACAACATAAATATGTGGCGTGATTTAACGGCTGCATCCTGCCGGAATCGGGACAGGGCGTGGCCAGTAGATCCCGCGAGAGGCTCTCCCGGGATTCCCGATGGTCGATACGCCTTGCAATCTGGATGCCGCCACAATGGGTGGGACCCAGACTCACATTGTTAAGTGAATTTAAAAGCGGACTTTACTATTTTTACGTCGTATTGAATGGCCACCCGGCATCTACCGGCCTTGCCGAGGAGACCCCGGCCAGGTGGCCGTTTAACACTGGTGCCCAACAACAGGGATCCAGCGGAACAGCGTTTGGGGGAGGGTCTCTCAGACGATTGGAGGCCCCGGGTGATCGTTCTGGCCAAGCTGGAATCTGACACTTCCACAAGGGCATCTTGGCACTGCCATCCTGTCACCCTGGCAGTTCTACCTGGGTACCAGCCTGGCACTGCCCAAGGGGCACTGCCAGAGTGTCAGGCTGGCATTTTGCCCGCGCAGGGGATGGGGCTTGCGGGTGCCCCATCAGTAGGTGATGGGGTACAGGGGGATCAAGGGCCTCCTAATAGGTGAGTTGGGGGGTCCAGGGTCAAGAGCTGGATCTCTTCCTACAGAGCTTCTCAATGCAGGAAATGACGCTAAGTGCACCCTTGGTTGGGGAGGAGGGGGCTGTGGGGTCCCTGTCCGGGGGGGGGGGGGGGGCCTGGGGTACCTGTCGGGGGCTGAAGTAGCAACCAAGTGCAGTTAGATAGCGGGGTCATTCCCAGTCCCTAATCCCGCCCAGAGCAGACTCTGATTTTTAAAAATTACATCAGGCCCATCCCCGTGAAAACACGGCCAACCTTTTACTTGCCTTTTGGAGCTTTTTTTCTCCTTGTGCACTAGCTGCAGTTTGTATGATGAAGGTGTACCCACAGTGCCCATAGGGAGGGCGTTGCTGGATTTTGACACAATGAAGGAATATATTTTGAAGTCAGAATGTTATGTGGCTTGGAGGGGAACTAGGTGTCCCCATGCAAATGCTGCCCTTGTCCTTCTAGATGGTAGAGGTCAGGGATTCTGAAGGTGCTGCCGAAGGAGACTTGGTGGGTTGCTGCAGTGCATGTTGCAGATGGCACACACTGCTGTCATCGTGTGCCAGTGGTGGAGGGAATGAATATTTAAGCTGATGGATGGAATGCCAATAAAGCGGGCTGCTTTGTCTTGAAGCTTCATGTGTGTTGTTGGAGCTGCGCCCATCTAGGCAGGTGGGGAGTATTCCGTCACACACCTGACTTGTGCTTTTCTTTTGCTAATCTCGTACGTGGAAACCTGTCACGCGCTTTCAGATACCAACCATCGACGCACCCTTAGAAAACATGTTGTTAATAATAACCTTTATTATTGTCACAAGTAGGCTTACATTAACACTGTTATGAAGTTGCTATGAAAATCCCCTAGTGGCCACATTCCGGCGCCTGTTCGAGTACACTGAGGGAGAATTCAGAATGTCCAATTCACCTAACAAGCACATCTTTCGGGACGTGTGGGAGGAAACCAGAGCACCCGGAGGAAACCCACGGGGAGAACGTGCAGACTCTGCACAGGCAGTGACCCTGGTGCAGTGAAGCAACAGGGCTACTGTGCCACCCGATAATGGCTTCAAAATAATTCAGATGAACCAGATTTGATTTATCCATCACAAATCCACACTGGCTCTCTCTGATCAGCTCCAACTTGTCCAAGTATTCAGTCGCCCTGTCTCTATTGACAGATTCTGGTAACATCGCCATTAGCTCTTGCCAGGGTTTCAATGACCTCCGTGACCTCTCGGGAGAGGTTAAATGTCACAGGATTTCAGACGGGTGCCTGTGAATTAGGGTTGCCCAACTCCCTGGGTTTGGCCAGAATGCTCCTGGAATTGGCAGCTGACCTCTTCAGGGTATTGTTACGAGGAAACGAAGAGAGAAAAAGAAAAATCAATAATTCTCTTTGAACATTCTTTGTTTCTTTAATTCTGAAAGTATCAAATGCAGGGAGTAATGACAGTAGACAGACAGGAATCATCCAGTGAACAGTCTGTCCTCATTCCAATTGGCTGTGAGGAGGAGAGGTGCCTCCAGGGAATTGACAACATAGTGTTTATATGTAGCTGGGAGAGTAATCCAGAGGCCTGGACTGATGCCCTCGAGACATGAGCCCAAATCCCACAAGAGGAATTTCAATTCAGTTCATTAGTAAATCTGGAATAAAGTGCGAGACTCGTTCAGCACTCCATTATGGAATTCCTGTAGTGCAGAAGGTGGCCATGCGGCCCATCGAGACTGCACTGACCCTCTGAAATAGAGCGCACCGCCTAGGCCCATGCCCCCCCCCCCCCCCCATTCCCGGAACCCAGCAAACACACCTAACCTTTTGAAGAATGAAATGAAATGAAAGTCGCTTATTGTCACAAGTAGGCTTCAAATAAAGTTACTGTGAAAAGCCCCTAGTCGCCACATTCCGGCGCCTGTTCGGGACACTGGACGTGGACACTGAAGGAGCAATTTAGCATGGTCAATCCACCTAACCTGCTCACCTTTTGACTTATAGGCATCTCCCCACCACCTTTTTAAAGATAATGCGGGAAGGGCAACAAGTCAGGCATTCCCAGTGGATGCTCACATCCCAAGAGTGGATGGAAAAAAGGATGAATGTGCCAAGTGACCAGTGGCAGAAGTATTGGGGTGGGATGGTTGGATGGATGCAGGAGGCCCTGTGATGTGATCTCCAGGAATCCACCCAACCAGAGTTAGTAATTATACTGTCGACCTTTGTTGGGAAATGTGTGTGACGCTGTCAAATTGAAGCCGGGACAATCTTGGTCCATTCTAGTCCACATGGATCAGTGCATTGAATGAGCTGCTGATTTGCCAGAGCCATAGACTGCAGAGTGAGTCAAACCTGGTGGAAATCAACTTCTAATCATTAGCTTCAGTGGTGCCGTGGTTAGCACTGCTGCCTCGCGGTGTTGAGTACCCACGTTCGATCCCGGCCCCTGGTCATTGTCCGTGTGGAGATTGCACATTCTCCCCGTGTTTGCGTGGGGTAACCCTCACAACCCAAAGATGTGCAGGTTAGGTGAATTGGCCACGCTAAATTGCCCCTTAATTGGGAAAAAAAGAATTGGGTATTCTAAATTTATATGTTTAAAAAATCTAATCATTAGCATCACCAGAGATCACTCCTGATGGGTTGCTTGTATAATCTTACAGAAATGTAGGAGTAAGTCAAATCCTTAGCTTGTCCAAGGCTGTGGGGGAAGGGGGGGGGGGGGGGGGGGGGGGGGGGGGGGGGGGGGGGGGGGGGGGGGGGTGTGGGGGGGGAGGGGGGGGTGAATGTTTGAGACAAGTTTATGGGAAATGTGAAAAGCATTAATTTGATGGGGAAAAGTAACGTTTGAGGAACTTGGTCATGCTTCACATGTCTGGTGGAACACTTTGTGGACACGAGTTCACTGAAGTGACCGAGGGGCCCTGTGGAATTTACCTGTTCAGATTCGGAGAGATTATTTTGCGAAACACTGTGTTCTCCAAAAAGGATAGGTGGCAAAAACCACAAGTAAGGCACAGAACCGCATGTTATTCGTCAGGAAATCGAGGGATTTGGGGATTGGGTGGGAAAGTGTAGAAGATCAGCCATGGTCTGATTGAGTGGCTGTAGGGCTCAGAGATGTACGACTCCATTACTCCTCCATCTGTTGTTAACAACGCAAAATAATTAATAGCGCGGCAGAGAGAAAGGGTTGAAAAAAAAACACAATCTCCCCAGGTCACCATACCAACCTGCTCTCTCTCAAATGTTTCCAGCATTGACAGTTTCCAATTCTGTTTTTCCACCTGTTGGGTCCGCTTATTTGGCAGCCCCCCCCCCCCACCACTCCGTCAGAGAGTTGCGAGTCCTGTTTAATGAATGAAACCTTTATTAGAGGGCTGAGCAGTTTTTAAATAGAATGGGGTCTCGGCGAAAGCAATTATTCTCATGTCAGTGAACTCATTTTGAAAAGAAGTAGAATGCATTTCAAAGACGATTTTAAAGATGACAATAGTCTCTTGTGAGTAACCATGCCCTTAATGGGGCAGTGCCTCTTTCTCTCTCTCCTTTCTTTCTTTCTCTCTCTCTCTCTCTCTCTTACGCCAAAGTCAGAAGGTCTGTGATTACTAGCCCCATTGAGTAAACAGGCTGACATTCCCAGTGCAATACTAAGGGAATGCCACACTGTCTGAGGTGCTGTTTCAGATGATTTTTTAACATTTTTATTTGTAGCTATTTAGTTCTAAAGACGTTGGGGCAAAATTTCAGGTTGAACAATTCGTGACTTCTTGGCCAATGGATAGCAAAAAGCCTGTACACTTTCCAATTTTCCAGTGGGCGGCACGGTAGCACTGTGGTAGCACAGTTGCTTCACTGCTACAGGTCCCAGGTTCGATTCCCGGCTTGGGTCACTGACTATGCGGAGTCTGCACATTCTCCCCGTGTCTGCGTGGGTTTCGCCCGGGTGCTCCGGTTTCCTCCCACAGTCCAAAGATCTGCAGGTTAGGTGGATTGGCCATGATAAATTGCTCTTGGTGTCCGGGGAGGTTAGGTGGGGTTGCTGAGTTGCGGGGATGCGATGGAGCCGTGGGTTTGGGTGGGGTGCTCTTTCCTGAGGGCCGGTGCAGACTTGATAGGCTGAATGGCCTCCTTCTGCACTGGTAAGTTCTATGTTCTATGATTCTTTAATTGATTATGGTAAGGTGGAGGATCTTGAGGGTCGGCATGTCAAGCAACCAATGGTGGGAGTGCGCACCCTCGCCCATGGGTTTCCCGGTGGGAGGGACAGTTTTAAGTGGATATCCCATTGACAAGAAGCGGGGAAATAGAATTCCATTGCCAGCGAATGGCCAAGAAACACGTGTTTGGGAACTATACAATCCCGCCCCATGTGATGAATCCTCCAGGAGGTGACCAACCAGAGTTGGTAGCCCTGCACTGAGCTAATCCAGAATAAACTGCTGGGCATTGGTGCAAAGCAATCCATGTTGAAAGGAGAACGGTGTGCATGGTGTGTGAAATGTAATTGGTCAATTTTAACCTGATACAGACAATGCCAAGAGGGTCTGACCTTTGAACTCCTGTCTTGTAATCCAGCCTCGGAAGTAGATGATCTCCACCCTCTCAATATAAAATGGTTGCACTCATCAACCAATTAGCACTCATTGCTATTCGTGAAATATAATTGGTTACTTTATTCCTCTGAGGCACCTATTGGTCATGTTGAATTTCGGCACTTGATTTCATAAAACAAATTGTTAGAAGATTGAGGAAAGAAGCAAATATGTTTTCAGACATAAAGTCCGTACCAGGCTGACCGACATTAGCTCCCAGTCCAGAAAAACCTCAATGTTTAAAATTCTCAACCTTGTTTTCAAATCCCTCCAGGTTTCATGCCTCTCTTTCTCTGCAACCTCCAGCCCTATCAGGTCTCTGGGAACCTTCAGATTTGGTCTCTTAAAAATCCCCAATTTTAATCCCCCCATATCGGTGGCCTTCAGCTGCCCGCACTCTAGAATTCTACCCCTAAACATCGTGGCCTCTTTACTTCATTCCCCTCTGTTTTTAAACAAATGTCTTTGACCGACCTCTTGATCACCTTTGCGAATATCTCCTTGTCAAATTTCGAATGATGTCAAATTTTGAATAATAAGGCCCTTGTGAAGCACCCTGACATTTTTTTCAACACACCAGATGCCTCCTCTTCACTTTCTGTTTTGGGTCATGAGTGGAAGGGAAAATCTGAGAGTGACAGAGAGAGAGAGTCAGAACGAAAGAAACAAAGAGCTGTGGAAAAAGATAGAGACTGAAAAGCAGAGAGATGCAGACAGAGAGTAGTCGAGTGGAATGTAGACACAAGCAGAGTAAGACGGAGAGAGATCAGGAGACAGAAGTCAGGAGAAAGAGCCACGAGGATAGATGGCGAGGAAGGACGACAAATAGAAAAAGTGAGGCACTGACCAAATACATTGGCACAGAGACATCGTGATAAGAAACAAAGATACACATGGGGGAAGGGGCAGAGTGAGAGACCCAAGGAAAAGTTAAATGGGACAAGGGGAGAGAGAGAGCGAAAGAGTGGGGCAAGCAGACTGAGAGAGAGAAAGATCCACGAACGGAGAGATGGATTAGAAAGAGACGAATATATGGAGAGATATTCAGGACAAAGAGAG
This sequence comes from Scyliorhinus canicula, assembly GCF_902713615.1. Classification (NCBI taxonomy): domain Eukaryota; kingdom Metazoa; phylum Chordata; class Chondrichthyes; order Carcharhiniformes; family Scyliorhinidae; genus Scyliorhinus; species Scyliorhinus canicula. The sequence goes on along the minus strand of NC_052163.1, from coordinate 112,641,809 downwards.
ATAAAATGATAGGTCAGAGAATTTACAGTGCAGTAGGAGGCCATTCAGCCCATCAAGTCTGCACCGGTCCTTGGAAAGAGCACCCCAATTAAGCCCACGCCGCCACCACATCCCGTAACCCAGTAACCCCACCTAACCTTTTGGACATTAAAGGGCAATTTAGCACGGCCAATCCACCTAACCTGCACATCGTTGGACTGTGGGAGGAAACCGGAGCACCCGGAGGAAACCCGTGCAGACACAGGGAGTAAGTGCAAACTCCACACATACAGTCACCTGAGGCCAGTTTTGAACCCGGGACTCTGGAGCTGTGAGGCAGCAGTGCTAACCACTATGCCATTGTGCCGCCCCATTGGAGTGAGACATTAACAGAAAAGCAGAGACAGATGTGGCGAAATAGAGACAGATGTGTAGTAATAAGGACTGACCCCCACACATTCAGACTGAGGATATTTCTAAACAGAGAGGTTCAGAGACTGAGAGAATGAAAGGAAATGCAAAGCATCAACATTTTAGAGATTAACTCTGCACAGTACGGAGACAATGCTAATCCCATTCCTGTCTGTTTCCTGTTGATAGGCTGTGGCGATTGTTTGCGGATTCCTGGTGGCGCTGACGTTTTGTATCATTGCTTTCTTCGCTCAACGAGTGCGACATAAAATCTGGAGATACGGAAAGCCAAATATCCTCTGGGAAAAAGGCCTTGCTGACGGAGAGGTGGGACCGAATGTGGAGGAGTGGGTAAGCAAGCCTGTGAAGAGATCCTGGTTCAATTGTCGGTCAATCCTGAGTTGGTGTATCTCAGTGGAACTGTTTCTATTGGCTGAAGGGCAGCGCTGACTCCTAGAAAGAGAAGTTCACAAAGTGACTTGGTTAGATCGAACTGGGTGTGTTGTGTTCAGCCCAGGCAAAATGGATAAATATTGAGATTAGATGGAGAGATAGATCAGATACCATGGAGGATGTGCCGCGTCTTGCTATTGGGAGCAAGGGACAGTAAATGTTCTCTGCGGGTCAGGATCCAATGTTTGGCTACTGGAGTTCAGCTTTAATCCTGTTGGGAATCACAGATTGTTTACCCAAACTTTGTGACACAAGATAAATGGCTGGGTAGGTTTCATGATAGCACGAAGGATACGTGAAGCAGGGGAGGAGATTGAATGGGTGGAGAGGGTCTGTGATAACGCAGAGTGGATATGAGATTTAGAGGGGAGCGATTGATGGGCCACTTGGACATTATTCAATCCATGCGTTCTGAAGATTTGTGTACGAGACTGCCAATTTATGCCAAATTTTTCTCACTAGGAATGAGTTTCTTTACTAGAAAAGTTACATTTTGATTGTGTGATGAATTCTGAGTCAGGTCCAACTGGAGAGAATATTATTCCATTGAATCACCCAATACCCAATGTAGAGACTTTTAAAAATAAATTTAGAGTACCCAATTATTTCTTTTTCCAATTAAGGGGCAATTTAGTGTGGCCAATCCACCTACCCTGCACATCTTTGGGTTGTGGGGGGTGAAACCCACGCAGACACGGGGAGAATGTGCAAACTCCACACAGACAGTGACCCAGAGCCGGGATTCAAACCCAGGTCCTCAGCACTGTAGGCAGCAATGCTAACCACTGTGTTACCGTGCCGCCCACCAATGTAGTGACTTCTGAACAGAGATATTTATTGGCCCTCTCACCTTGTCCGACTTGAGGACCCAGCAGAAATATTTTGAAGTCCTTTGTTACTTGAGAGCTGTCGCAGAGGTCAGTGTACGGTAAAGGGATTTATCAGCTGACTGTACACATGTACAGGTGAAGTTAAATCACACGCAAGGACACGCTATCACTTAGGGAAAGGTTCACCTCGTAAATCCCTATTATCAACAAGTTGCAAAATACTTTTCCACTCATGAGGATGAAACTAAAGGTGTCACGCCCCCTAAAACTGTACATTTTATTACCGTCTCTTTGTAAAACAATAACTCATCAGTAATGGACTGGTGTCTCAAATTTTGATTACCTACCATTTCTGAAGTGGGAGATATTATTCCACAGTCTCCAGCTGATGCTTCGGAAACTCCCCTACAATGGTGTGTGGATTGAAACACCATGGACGCGATTCTCCAAGCCCCACGCCCCGGACCGGAGAATCGCCACAACCGCACCACGATGCCCCGACGTCAGCGCGCGATTCTCCGATATGCGGAGAATCGCCGCCATTTGCGCCGTCGCGTTTGGCACGGCGGCGGTCACGGCCGCTGGAATCGGCGAGGCTGAGCGGCCACGTGGAAAAAGCAGAGTCCCGCCGGCGCCGTTCACCCCCTGGTCACTGCCGGCAGGAACTCTGCGCATAGGGTCGGGGGGGGGGGGGGGGGGGGGGGGGCGGCCTGTGGGGCGGGGAAAAGCACTCCATCACCAGGTGGGGCCTCCGATGGTGTCTGGCCAGTGATCGGGACCCACTAATCGGTGGGCCGGCCTCCCCCCCCCCCCCCCCCCCCACCCCCACCCCCCCACCGCCCCGGGCCTACTTTGTTACGCGGCCACCCCCTGAACCCCCACACCATGTTGCGTAGGGGCCGGCACGCTGAAGAAGTCCCCCGCGCATGCGCGGATTGGTGTGGCCCAACTGCACATGCGCAGGTTGGCACTGCGCCCATTTGGCGCCGGGAAGGGAGGCTGGAGCGGCGTGAACCGCTCCAGCGCCGTGCTGACCCCCTGTGGGGGACAGAATCTGTCGTCCCCGTGCTCGTTTCGCGCCGTCGTGAAATGCGACGGTGTTCACGATGGCGCGAACACTTAGTCCTGCAATCGGAGAATCGCCCCCTACACATTTCTATTGTATCGTTAACGTGGTCAAAGTGTCCTGAGGTTTTTCGCAGGAGCCTATTCGGACAACTATTCAGACATGAATAGGATGCAGGAAATATTCAGCCGATCTGACATCACCCATTGGATAGAGAGAAACAGAGTTTTTAAAAATTAAATTTAGAGTACCCAATTCATTTTTTTTCCAATTAAGGAGCAATTTACTGTGGCCCATCCACCGAGCCTGCCCACCTTTTGTGTTGTGGGGGCGAAACCCACGCAGACACGGGGAGAATGTGCAAACTCCACACGGACAATGACCCAGAGCCGGGATCGAACCTGGGACCTCGGCGCCGTGAGGCCGCAGTGCTACCACTGCGCCACCGTGCTGCCTGAGGGAAACAGAGTTAACAGCCATGATTACCCGCCGCTGCGTTCGGGAATCCCGATCGGGCAGAGAATGGAATGTCCCCTGAAAACGGGTTTGGCAGCGGGCCAGTAGTGATTCTCCGCTGGCGGGAGCATTTAAGCTCCAGAACAGAAAATCCCGGCTCAACATTTCAGATCAGTGATGACCCTTTAACAGAAAGATTGGGCTATTGAGCCGCATACGGAGATATTGGGACAGGTGAACAAATGTTTGGTGAAAGAGAAGGATTGTCTGAGGGAAGAGAAAGCCGGAGAGATTTAGAGAGGGAATTCCAGAGATGTCATAGTGAGCTAGATCCTGCTGTACAGGTAAGTAAACCTTTCAGGAACTGGGGTGCAAAGGTCAGTTATAAAAGCCTAGCCACTGCACTGCCTGTGATGAACTCATTCAAACTGTGCTTAGAACCTGGGGGTCGTCTTCATCGGTAAGAAAATATTCAGGCAGTGACAATACCAACTGAGCAATCTGCCAAACCTATCCCCACTGTTTTGTTACCTGTGCGGTAGGTAACATGTGCTACTCAAACCTTGGCCAATGATGAGGTCTTCGGAATCTCGATGAAGAAGACTCAAACTCGTCCAGTTTATTGAGTAACTATAATAATAATTGCATGAGTTCTTTTACTTTAACTTTGATACGAGTGTAAAGGTTAACAAGATCTAACTACGGTAACTATACATAACTCCACTAGCCATCTGAACTAGTCTGCTATTGCCCTGGTCACAGTGCACCCAAGAGAGAGCTAGAGGCCCAATTTGGTTGCCTTTTATACCCCTGTTGGCCCGGCCCTCTAGTGGTCATGTGGTGCTACTGATTACACATTAACCCCTTGTATATAGAGATCACTACACCCACCCCCCTGCATTTCCCCTTCGGCAACACTCCTCCACCAGTCAGACTGAAACAGCACAACTGAGAGGTACCCGAGCGGATCTGCGACTCGAGCGAGGCCTGACTTTCCCCACCACCAGCTCTTTCTGTTTACTCTTTAGTTCTGGGAGATATTGAACAAGACCCATACTGATGGAGCTTGTACTCACCACCCAATCTTATCAGGCCGAGGTGCAATGCCTGCTGATTGCCCCATTCTGACACTGATCTCTGTTTACTTTTTGATAAGTTTAGTTTCGGCTCAATTACTCATTAACCTGATTTGCTGCTTTGGTTTCACTCGCTGGCTTGCCTCATTGTGACTGATTAAATAAATTCCCCACCGTTGACCCATATTGTGCAGTTTTAAAATGGTGTCAAAGTGGAAGATCAGCGACAAAATCGCTTTTTAGCAGCTGCTGTCTCGGAGTTTCTGTCCAGGCCTCCTTTACCCAGCTGACAGTTCCCGAGTTGCCTTTATTTTGTAAAGTTATGTGGTGAGATAGTAGAAGAGGACAAATTAAATCAGATAGCTGTGATTATTGGGGGATGGTCTGTTGTGCCTGTGCCATCTCCCTGCAAGGGCAGTTCATCCCCTGCTCCCCGACCCCCTCACCCCCTACCCCGCCTAGCCCCTCCCCCCGCCATGCCCCATTGGAAAACTCAAAACAACACCAACTTGCATTTATGTAGCACTTTTAACTTCCTAAAAGGTCTCAAGATGCTTCACAGGAACGATTGTCAAACAAAATCTTGACACTGAGCTTACATATTGGGACAGGTGGCTACAAGTCTGCACAAAGACGGATTTTAACATAGAACATAGAACAGTACAGCACAGAACAGGCCCTTCGGCCCTCGATGCTGTGCCGAGCTTTGTCCGAAACCAAGTTCAAGCTATCCCACTCCCTGTCATTCTGGTGTGCTCCATGTGCCTAGCCAATAATCGCTTGAAAGTTCCTAAAGTGTCCGACTCCACTATCACAGCAGGCAGTCCATTCCACACCCTAACCACTCTCTGAGTAAGGAACCTACCTCAGATATCCCTCCTATATCTCCCACTCCGAAGTTATAGTTATGGCCCCTTGTAACAGCTACATCCACCCGAGGAAATTGTCTCTGAACGTCCACTCTATCTATCCCCCATCATCTTATAAACCTCTATTAAGTCCTCCTCCGCTCCAATGAGAAAAGTCCAAGTTCCCTCAACCATTCCTCATAAGACCTACTCTCCAATCCAGGCAGCACACTGGTAAATCTCCTTTGCACCCTTTCCAATGCTTCCACGTCCTTCCTATAATGAGGTGACCAGAACTACATCCAGAATATTCTCCGTCCCCACCTGTGCCTCAGCTCAGTTTCTGCTGAAATTCTGATTGTCATCTCCAAACTCAACTATTCCAATGCTCCCTGAACCATGTGGTCCCACCAGGGTCCTGTACAGTTGCAGCATAACCGCACGTGAATGGCCGCAAGGATTTGGTCAATGACTTCCAAATTCCCAATACTGAACTGCAGGAAATTGCCAATAAACGGGAAAGACTGGGAGCAAAACGCAGTGAGCTCAGTAGAGATGATGCAGAGGGAGCACTGAGTGTTTGCGGCCTACATCTGGAGGCTGACCCCAAAGCATTGGATGATATTGCTGGGCAGAATGTTCAGACCCTTTGGGAACACCAGAGAAAATGGCAGGAGGAAGAGGCAGAAAAAGTGAATTGCCATTATTACGTTAAAAACACGATATAAAATTATTGCGGCATCTAATTGGGTGAGTTGCCAGAGAGTAATTGGAGCCATGGGTCAGTACTTGGAGGTAGGAGAGGTCATTCAATAGCACTGAGAGTTTCTTACTCCTTTCCACAGTTCAATGTCTGAGGCTGTGAGCCTGGTTAGGGTTTGGATGTCGTATTTCAGTCTCTTTTCTGCTCCATTAAGTTCCGAAGGAGGACAGTTCAGCCCCATGGAGGCCCCATACGGCTCCTTCAAGCCTGTGCAAGACGGGTAAACACTGACTTGTTGTACATTAACATTCAGAGACTGAATGGATCACAGCCAACTCTTAACCCATCCCGTACCAGGGCCCCTAATGAAACTCCTCCTCAATACCTTTCCATTCAATCCCAATTCCAAATCATCACTCTGTTCTCAAACTATTGAGACTTTGATTTTGTAGCCCATAAACATTTCATAAATATTTTAAAAGATATATTTTTATTCAAGGCATTTTCACAAAATATCAGAAGAACAGCACATCAACTCGATAAACAGGAGTGGCACGGTGCCGCAGTGGTTAGCATTGCTGCCTACCATGCTGAGGACCCGGGTTAGACCCTGGCCCAGGGTCACTGTCTGTCTAGAGTTTGCACGTTCTCTGCGTGGGTTTCGTCCCCACAACCCAAAGATGTGCAGGTTAGGTGCATTGGCCACACTAAATTGCCCCTTAATTGGAAAAAAATAATTGGGTACTCTTAAATTTATTCGAAAAAAACACATCAACTTGATAAACAACCACAACCCTCCTGCGCCCCCCCCCCCCCCATCCCCCGACACGAACACGCCACCACATCCCGCCTTCCCCTTATTACCCCCCCATGCTGATCCCTTAATCCTGTTTAAATAAATCGATATACGGTTTCCACCTGCGGGTGAACCCCTCTGCCAACAGCCCCCCCCCCCCCCTCCCAGAGCGAACTGGACCTTTCCCAGCCTCAGGAATTCCGACAGGTCGCTCACCCACACTCCCGCTTTCGGCATCTCCGAATCCCGCCCCCCCGAGTAAAATCCTTCTTCTGGCTGTCAGGGAGGCAAAGGCCAAGACATTGACCTCTCTCACCCCCTGGACTCTGGGTCTTCCGACACCCCAAATACCGCCACCTCGGGACTCGGAGCCACCTCCACACCCAACACCTCAGACATCACGACTGAGAACCCCTGCAGAACTCTCAGTCTAGGAGCTCCAGTGCCCTGAACAGGATTTATTCCTCAACCATGAACCAGGTGGTCTGGTCATTATCGTGCTCCTATTTCTGGGATCTTGCTCTGTGTAAATTGGCTGCGTTGCAGCAGTGACTACATTTCAGAATGTGGAGATGCCGGCGTTGGACTGGGGTGAGCACAGTAAGAAGTCATAACACCAGGTTAAAGTCCAACAGGTTTGTTTCAAACACGAGCTTTCGGAGCACTGTGACTGGAGAGGTGTGTTCCAGAAACATATATATAGACAAAGTCAAAAAATCAAGTCTTTACAGATCCAGAGAGAGGGGTAACCCCAGGTTAAAGAGGTGTGAATTGTCTCAAGCCAGGACAGTTGGTAGGATTTTGCAAGCCCAGCGCCAGATGGTGGGGGATGAATGTAATGCAACATGAATCCAAGGCCCTGATTGAGGCCAAACTCATGTGTTAGGAACTTGGCTATAAGTTTCTGCTCCACGATTCTGCGTTGTTGCGTGTCCTGAAGGCTGCCTTGGAGCACGCTTACCCGGAGATCAGAGGCTGAAAGCCCTTGACTGCTGAAGAGTTCCCCGACTGGTGATTGTCGCGCGATGTCCGTTCATCTGTTATCGCAGCGTCTGCATGGTCTCGCCAATGTACCATGCTTCGGGACATCCTTTCCTGCAGCGTACGAGGCAGACAACGTTGGCCGAGTCGCACGGGTATGTACCGTGGTACATTCATCCCCCACCACTGGGCTTGAGAAATCCTACCAACTGTCCTGGCTTGAGACAATTCACACCTCTTTAACCTGGGGTTACCCCTATCTCTAGATCTGTAAAGACTTGATTACCTGCAAATGCTCGCATTCTAAGCATTGTCTGGCATCTTTGACTTTGTCTATATATATGTTTCTGGAACACACCTCTCCAGTCACCTGAGGAAGGAGCAGTGCTCCGAAAGCTAGTGTTTGAAACAAACCTGTTGGACTTTAACCTGGTGTTGTAAGACTTCTTACTGTACATTTCAGAAAGTATTTCATTGCCACTTTGGTACCAAGATTGTGAAAGGCTCTACAGAAATGCAAGTCACCCGACAATCAAGAGGCTTCTAAAATTCGAATTTAGCGTCACTTAACCCCTTTGACCCTGATCCAGGTTACTCTGCAAGACTATTTCCAGGCAGCTGCTATCCTATTGGATGGGCCCTACCTCTGCACATTGGTTAGAATTTACAGTGCAGAAGGAGGCCATTGGGCCCATCGAGTCTGCACCGGCCCTTGGAAAGAGCACCCCACGGATGCCCACGCCTCCACCCTATCCCCGTAACCCCACCTAACCGTTTTTTGGACATTAAGGGCAATTTATCATGGCCAATCCACCTAACCTGCACATCATTGGACTGTGGGAGGAAACCGGAGCATCCGGAGGAAACCCACGCACACACGGGGACAACGTGCAGACGCTGCACAGACAGTGACCCAAGCCGGGAATCGAATCTGGGACCCCTGGAGCTGTGGAGCAACTGTGCTAACCAATGTGCATTGGTACTGCCCATAATGTCACCAACACAATCGCATTCACCCAACACTGAGCTTCCATCACGCGTGACACAGCATGGGTGAGATGCAGAATGCTATTTGGTCTATCTTTCTAGTCACTCCCCCTGGGTTGACGTTTTGAATCGGTTCCAGATTAATATCCCTGTTTTCTTTCAAGGGCTAAACAGCTGATTTGTGATGCAGAACAAGGCCAGCAGCGTGGGTTCAATTCCCGTATCAGCTTACCCGAACTGGCGCCGGAATTTGGCGACTAGGGGCTTTTCACAGTAACTTCATACTTGTGACAATAAAAGATTATTAATATTCTTATTAAGTGAAGTTTGTCAATTCTCTTGTACTGGCTCGCCTATAGTGAAGGGTTTAAGTCTCAGCAGTAAGCTGAAGGTATGAAGGAGGATCTTGTGATACCCTTTTCAGACAAATGGAATTTGCTTTCAACCCAACCTACTGATACTAAGATGCTGTGACTATGATGGATGATGTTTCTGTTTGGCAAAGGATATGGGATTGAGGCGCGGATCAGCTCTGATCTAATTGATCGGCAGAGCAGGCTCCAGTAGTTGAATAGCCTCCTCCCGTTCCTATTATGTTTGTTGAAACATTTCATCCAAACATTGGTCGAGAAGACTATATTACCAGGGAGGGGCCTTTGAAATTGAAAGTGTGAATTAATTTAGAAGAGAGGTGGGATTGAGGAATTTGGGGAGGAGGTGGGCAGGTGGGATTGAGGAGAAGGTGGGTGGGTGGGATTGAGGGATAGGGGCCTCACGGTAGCATGGTGGTTAGCATCAATGCTTCACAGCTCCAGGGTCCCAGGTTCGATTCCCGGCTGGGTCACTGTCTGTGTGGAGTCTGCACGTCCTCCCTGTGTGTGCGTGGGTTTCCTCCGGGTGCTCCGGTTTCCTCCCACAGTCCAAAGATGTGCGGGTTAGGTGGATTGGCCATGCTAAATTGCCCGTAGTGTAAGGTTAATGGGGGGATTGTTGGGTTACGGGTATACGGGTTACGTGGGTTTAAGTAGGGTGATCATTGCTCGGCACAACATCGAGGGCCGAAGGGCCTGTTCTGTGCTGTACTGTTCTATGTTCTATGTTCTATGGGAAGAATGTGGGTGGGTGGGATTCTGGGATATGGGAGAAGGTGGGTGGTGGGATATGAGAAACAATGTCCCATAGTGAGTGCGCTTACCTGGGTGTTTCGCACAGTTTAGAGAAACACAGCAACGCTACGTAACGCAACTCCAGTTAGATACGGGGCCTCAGTGGGGAACGCAGAGTCGCGGCCGCACTTAGTCTCATTTCTTGCATTGAGAAGCCCTGTTCGCCGAAACTCCATTCTTAAATGCCATTTTTCAGATGACATCTGAAATTAGAGCTCCCTATACTTGTTCCATTATTTCAAAGAGTTCTTAAAATGTTAAGGGGCTCTGGAGAAGGAGAGCAAAGTGAGGTCTACTGGCGTCTTGGCAATGTTCCTTAGTGATGCAACCCAATCCCAAACATTTACTCTGAGTAATTTGAGGGTGTGACACGCATCGAGATGGAATGAAATGCTGTTGTTCGATTATAAAAAGGTGGTGAAATGCTGTATAAATACAACTGTCTTTCTCCAGTTTGAATTTTGGTCTGAATTACAGAATATTCCAGAATAGAAACATGCCATTCAGCCCATCAAATCCGGCTACTGATTTTCTTCACAAGCCACCCAGTCTAATCCCACTCTTTCCCGCCCCCCCCCTTGTTCCACACACACACTTTACTACCCGACCCAGTCAAATCCCTCTCTCCTGCTCACTCTCTACCCTTTAATACCTTACCAGTCAAATCTCACTCTCATGTTCACGGCCCCATCCTTTAATGGCCTACCCAGTCTAATCCCACTCTACTGCTCATTCCTTCATGGGCAGCATGGTAGCACAGTGGGTAGCACTGTTGCTTCACAGCTCCAGGGTCCCAGGTTCGATTCCCGGCTTGGGTCACTCTGCATGTGGAGTCTGCACGTTCTCCCTGTGTCTGCGTGGGTTTCCTCCGGGTGCTCTAGTTTCCTCCCACAAGTCCCAAAAGACATGCTGTTAGGTGAATTGGACATTCTGAATTCTCCCTCTGTGTAACTGAACAGGCGCCGGAATGTGGCGACTAGGGGCTTTTCACAGTAACTTTATTGCGGTGTTAATGTAAGCATACTTGTGACAATAAAGATTATCATTATAACCTATCTGTTGACCCTGCTGCCTTTCACCATTCTCCTAATAATTCATCTCAATCAAAATACAGCAGGTCAGTTCTGAAGTGGCCATTATGTGAAAGCAATAGGAGGTAATTGATCTATCAAGTCACTCACTGCTTGCATCTTTCTGGTCTTTCAGGTGAAGACTGTTCCAGAAGGAGGTCACGATGAAACGGAAACCGTTCAATTCTTCGACAAACCAGCCAATGGTGTCAATATGACGAGCATCAATGAGTATAATTCACAGCCATCCACATATAATTTGGAGAATCACAATCAGTAAGTGGCAAGTGTGACCAAATGATACAATGAATAATCATGTAGCATAGAAGGAGGCCATTCAGCCCATCATGGCAATACTAGCTCTTTGGTAGAGCGATCCAGTTAATCCTACCTCAATGCTCTTTCCCCATAGCCCTGGACATTATTTCCCCTTCAAGTATATATCCAATTCCCTTTTGAAAGGTATTATTAGTTTCTCCTTCCATCGCCTTTTCGTAATCAGAACAACTCATTGCATAAAGAAAAATTCTCCTCCTTCCCCCTCTGGTCATAGAATCCCGACAGGGCAAAAGGAGGCCATTGGGCCCATCGAGCCTACATAGACTCTCTGACAGAGCACCCTACATAGGCCCACTACCCCCGTCCTATCCCTGCAATCTCATCTAACCTTTGGACGCTAAGGGACAATTTAGAATGACCAATCCACCTAACTTGCACATCTTTGGACTGTGGGAGGAAGCCCAAGCAGACACGGGGAGAAGAGGCAAACTGGACACCGACTGTTACCCAACTTTGAACCCAGGTCCCTGGCGCTGTGAAGCAGCAGTGCTAACTACCGTGGCACCGTGACGCTCCTGGTCCTTTTACACTAGGTGTTAAAATCAAGTGGGGTAGATGGTTTGGGAAAGGTTTTGGATAATTATTTGTAAGGATGGGAATTTTAACCTAAGCTTACCTTGTAGGAAACTGATGAGTTTTGGTTTGGCCACTAGTTTTATACCTTCCCTGATTTTCCTCTCCAATGGAAACAATTTCTCATGATTTTCAACACTGCTATTAAATCTCCCCTTAACCTTCTCTGCTCTGAAGAGAATGCTTTGTATTGTAACCAATCCCTCTCTGGGTAGTGTGTCAGATGGTTACATGGTGACATAATCGGAGTAGATTTTCCCTCTCTTCACTCTTAGACTGTGTTATGATACCCTGCGCGAGTGAGCGGTCAATCCCAACCCCACAGACCCAGGGGTTTTAACCAATAATCGTGTTTTCCAAAGCTTTTTACTCCTTGACTGCTCCGATGAGTTACAGACATCAGATTTACAAGTAAAACATTAACAAACTGTTTATTAGTGAAGAGAGGAAAAGATGAATATATAAAGAAATAACAGGATAATGGTCTACCAGACCATGTAATCCCAAGACCTTATCCCACCCTCCACCCAGACACACAGAAGATTGGCACAAGGTAAGGGTTGGTGAGAAATAAAAAATGGGGATTAAAGGGTAGGTTTTTAAAAATAAATTTAGAGTACCCAATTATTTTTACCAATTAAGGGGCAATTTAGCACGGCCAGTCCACCTACTCTGCACATCTTTGGGTTGTGGGGGGGTGAGACCCACAGAGACATGGGGAGAATGTGCAAACTCCACACGGACAGTGACCCAGAGCCGGGATCGAACCTGGGACCTCGGCGCCGTGAGACTGCGCTGCGCCACTAAAGAGTAGGTTTGAGATGAGGCTTCACTGCTGTGGTTGTGGCCTCTTGGAAATAAATTTACTCAAGAGCTTCAGGTTGGCGCATTTCCATCCTTCGATCACCAGATTGCATTTTACCCAAGAGTTTCAATTTGGTAGGACCAGGACGGTGGTGCAGTGGGTTAGCATTGCTGCCTCACATTCTCCCCGTGTTTGCGTGGGTTTCGCCCCCACAATCCAAAGATGTGCAGCCTAGGTGGATTGACCACGCTAAATTGCCCCGTTATTGGAAAGAATTTAAAAAAAATTTAAAGTCCAGGTTGGTGTAATTCTGCCCTTCGGCCACCAGATGGAGTTAGGTGCAAGATGTAATCCTCATCATTGGCCATCAGATGGTGCTGGACACAGGATGTTCAGATCAGTGCTTTTCTGTTCATCTGCCACCAGATGGAGTTTCATCTCCTTGTGAGATTACTGGTTAAACATAGGTTTATTCTTCTTTGTCTGAGCTCCACATCGGAACTTTAAGAAATATTCTCAATTTTGCGTTCTTCCCAACCCCTTACACACAGTTCGAAGTTTACTGACGTTTGAGAAAAATGCTTTCACTTTCACATTCAAGATTTCTTTCCCAGTTCTTTTTTTAAAAAAAAATTTAGAGTACCCAATTATTATTTTTTTCCAGTTAAGGGGCAATTTTTTGTGGCCAATCCACCTACCCTGCACATCTTTGGGTTGAGGGGTGAGACTCACACAGACACGGGGAGAATGTGCAAACTCCACATGGACAGTGATCCGGAGCTTGGATCGAATCTGGGTCCACAGCTAGCCACCGTGCCGCCCCAACTTTTTCCCCAGTCCTGATGGCTGTCTGTGGCCCTTTAAACAAGAAAGTCTTCACCAATTTGGTTAGAATGCCTTTTCAAATCATCTGGCAGAGAGAGAGAAGGAGCGAGAGATTCTTGAGGTTCCCTACTAGCTGAACAAAAGATAGAACTCTCCAGAAGACCCGCCTTCTTTCCTGAAGGTTTCTGACTGGCTTCACTAACCACAGGCAACGATAGGAGCTGGCTGAGAATCCTACGTACGCCGATTAGCAGCTTGCCAAGTCTATAAAACAACATCACAGGTTCTGCCACAGAACTTAGAGGGGACATCGTAGCCTGGCCCAACTGGACAGGGGTGTTCCAGCTTTGCCCACAATCTATAGTTTAACAGCACCGTGAAGTACTGTTGCTTCACAGCGCCAGGGACCCGGGTTCGATTCCCGCCTTGGGTCTCTGTCTGTGTGGAGTCTGCATGTTCTCCCCGAGACTGCGTGGGTTTCCTCCGGATGCTCCGGTTTCCTCCCACAGTTCCCGAAAGATGTGCTTGTTAGATGAGTTGGACATTCTGGGAATTCTCCCTCAGCGTACCCCAACAGGCGCCGGAATGTGGCGACCAGGGGATTTTCACAGTAACTTCACTGCAGTGTTATTGTAAGCCTACTTGTGATAATAGTAATGATTATTATTATAAATGGCGCAGTAAGGTTGCAGCAGCTAACCAGAAGACTGTAGATCAAGGCAGGAGGCAGCAGGATGGGGATAAAAAAAGGGGACACAGGACAGCCAAAAGGTTTTACAACTATATCCAAACAACTGTGAGCAAGCAACACCTCTGCAATAAACACTGACAACTGGTTAAGTAACTGATGCACAATCAATGGACACGGAACGTAGATAAAGTCCGAACGATAGGCTTTAATACACAAGAAGTGTACCCGGCAGCAGACGTACAGAAGAATGGCCGACTGTCGGGGAACATGGGTTCTTATACCCCACCGCATAGGCGGAGCTACCTACCTCTCAGCCAATCGGCTGAGAGGCACATGACATACCTGGGCCAATGGGCAGCGAGTCCTCTGCACCAATGGCAGCTCACACTACCAGGTACCGTAATACCCCTAGTCATACTACCACAGTAACCTACGGTGTAGCAACCTGGTCATCCTTTGTCTATATTGTGAATAAAAGTAAAACCTCTGAAAACATAACAGAAAACAATCACAGCTTCTCCAGTCTCTACTCATTAACTGAGTAGGGCCTCATGGTAGCATGGTGGTTAGCATCAATGCTTCACAGCTCCAGGGTCCCAGGTTCGATTCCCGGCTGGGTCACTGTCTGTGTGGAGTCTGCACATCCTCCCCGTGTGTGCGTGGGTTTCCTCCGGGTGCTCCGGTTTCCTCCCACAGTCCAAAGATGTGCGGGTTAGGTGGATTGGCCATGCTAAATTGCCCGTAGTGTAAGGTTAATGGGGGGATTGTTGGGTTACGGGTATACGGGTTACGTGGGTTTAAGTAGGGTGATCATTGCTCGGCACAACATCGAGGGCCGAAGGGCCTGTTCTGTGCTGTACTGTTCTATAAGAGGTCTCTCATCCCTAGTCCCATTCTAGTAAATATCCTCCGCACCCTGTCCAATGGCCGACCATCCTAATGAGCCCTGTCCAGAATCAAACACAATCCTCCAGTTGGGGCCTGACTATCATTTTCTAAAAGTTTAGGGGTGCGGGCGTTGGCAACGGCACCGCTCCCTATGGCTCCAGGGAAGTGAGTCCTGTGGTGGTAGCGACGCTGAAGATTCGGAGGCACTTTCGGCCGAAATTTAGGTTGTGAGCAGATCCGGGGGGAGGGGGAGGGAGGGGGGGGGCGGGTGTTGACAGTGGGGGAACATCATGGATTTGAGCCGGGGAGGATGGATGCGCAATTCCGAGGATGGGAGGAGAATGGGATTAGGGGGAGATGAAGATATTTGTTTCTGGGAGGGTGGTTTGTGAGCTTGGAGGAGCTGAATGAGAAGTTTGGGTTGGCGCAGAGGGGGGTGGGGGGGGGGGGGGGGGGGGGGAGAGAGGTTCCGGTACGTGCGGGTGTGGGACTTTGCGAGGAAGGTCTTCCCAACCATTCCGATAGCGCCTGCCTCCTCCTCGCTGGAAGCGGACGGATTGCAGAAGGGCGTCGTCTCGTCTCAGTGATTTACGGGAGGATTTTGGAGGAGGTTGGAGGGGTTTAAGGCTAAGTGGGAGGAAGAGCTGGGGGCGGCACTGGAGGAGGGGCACTGTGAGGTGCTGCAGAGGGTGAATGCCTCAGTTTGGTGTGCGAGGCTGGGGCTGATACAGCTGAAGGTAGTGTACAGGACGCACCTGACAAAGTCCAGGATGGTCGGAGGTGTGGAGGATGTCTGTGAGCGATGTGGGAGGGGCCCTGTGAATCATGGACATACGTTTTAGTCCTGCCCGAAGCTGGAAATGCTTTGGAGGACGGTGTTCAGCACCATTTTGGGGGTTTTGCATGTGGACGTGGAGCCCGGTCCTCTAGAAGCCATATTCAGGGTGTCAGACCGGCCGGAGCTGGGGGGGGGGTCGATATTTTAACTTTGCCTCGCTAATTGCTCACAGGCGGGTGTTGTTTGGGGATGAGGGTCTGCTTCTCCACCCGTGTCCCGGCGTGGGGGGGTGGGTGGGGGGGGGGGGGGGGGGGGGCCTGTTGGAGTTCTTAGACCTGCAGAAAGTGAAATTTGCTCTAAGTGGGGTTGAGTGATTGAGTGATGGGTTCTGCAAGAGCTGGAGTTTGTTCATTCTGCATTTTGGAGAGTTGGTTACCGTTGACTGCTGAGGGAGGGGGCGGGAGAGGGACGTATGGGTGGCTGGGGGGGGGGTTAATGTGTTGGGTGGGTTTGTTATTGTAAAATGTAAAAATGTTGAAAACTTGGAATAAAAATACTTTTTTTTAAAAATCAAAAAGAACAGTAGTCCCAACACTGCCCCTTGGGGGAGGTGTGGGTGATTAACCAGATGCAGTTACAATTTGGTGATACGATGACATTACATTAGAAGATGATTAAGATATAAAAAGATTCAAGAGCTCCTGGGGACTTTCGAGCTCAGATTGCTGAGGTTGGAGTAAGCAGTCAAGATGACGCACTTGCCATCTCCTGAAGGTGTCTTTGGTATGTGAGTCTGTTGGTGCCTTTATATCACGTACGCTTAATATGAGGGTTTGCGGTTTGTTAACTAATTGACTTGATTAATAAAGAAGATTTGACAGATGCCTCAATGATTCTTCAAATTAGTATTCGAGTTAGAGAATGTATGACAATATCCTAATGCCAACCAGTTATAATTTATATCAATGAAAGCAAAATACTGTGAATGCTGGTAATCTGAAAGAGAAACAGGAAATGCTGGATAAACTCAGCATTTACGGAGAGATCCTTCTCCTCTCTCCCTGCCCACCTCCCCCCCCCACCCCCCCACCCCCCAACAGCCAAGTGTCCAAATCCTTAAAGTGCAAAGTGAACGGTCGACATCTACGATAGAACCCATCGATCGACCCCTTCATCGTGTACTTGACCTTCTCAAGGTAGAAGAACTCCATCCAATCACGCAGCCTTGTCCTGGCGCGAGGTGGTGTACGTCTGTCTCCAACTCCGCAAATTCCACCGTTGTGCCAGCAACGTGGCAAATGCTGGTTCATCCACCCACGCGCCTCCTCCCCCGTCCTCAGCTCCGGCAGGTCTGACACCCCAAATACAGCTACTAATAATAACAACCTTTATTGTCACAAGTAGGCTTACATTAACGCTGCAATGTAGTTACTGTGAAAAGCCCCTAGTTGCCACATTCCGGCACCTGTTTGGGTGCACAGAGGGAGAATTCAGAGAGTCCAAGTTACCTAACAGCACGTCTTTTGGGACTTGTGGGAGGAAACTGGAGCGCCCGGAGGAAACCCACACAGACACGGGGAGAACGTGCAGAATCTACACAGACAGTGACCCAAGCTGGGAATCGAACCTGGTCCTCTGGCACTGTGAAGTTGTAGTGCTAACCACTATGCTACCGTGCTGCCCATAACAGGCATGGCTCCAGAGCCACATTCAGGATAATCGATATGCTGCGACAAAAAGACCCCCAAAACCCACCAGCTTAGGGCAGGACCAGGACCTGTGAGGAGTGTGGTAAACAGACCCTCGCGAGCACCGCTCACATTTATCCTCGACCCTACAAAAAAATCGACTCATCCTGGACCTCATGAGGTGCGTGCTAAACACCACCTGTAGCTGAATCGAACTCCGCCTCACCCTCGTTCAGGGTGGTGTCGCTTTCACCCCACGCCTCCTCCTCCACAATGGGCTCCAACTCCTCCTCCCACCTGGCCTTCACTTCCTCTACCGAAACCTGTTCTTCCCCCATGATCCACACGTATATCCCGGACATGCTGCCCTCCTCCGACCCCTCACAGGAGAGTATCCTTTCCAGCAAGGTAGAGGCGGGAATGTCGGAAATGCCTGGCGAACAAAATCCCGTAGCTGAAAATACCTGAATGCACCTGACCACCACCCCCCCAAGACCTGCTCAACTCTTCACAGTGGATGACAAGACCATCCCATTCTCGTTCCATCACACATAGTCCGAGAGATCTTCGTGCAAAACCCAAGATTAGATAAAAGTCCCACGTCTAACCTTCAACCCGTATGATCCGCCCACCCCGTCTCCAACTTCAGGCCTGCCAAATGTCCGCATGATTGGAGATGACCATAGCCAAATACGCTGCGCCCTTTTGCCCTGGGGAGCAGGGTCCTACTCATAACAAAAAAAAATAGAATACACCCTGTGCATCGGCTACAAAAAAACAGGAACTCCCTTCAGTTGGTGTGTATTTAACTTTGGAATAGCAGCCAACAATCATCTCATAAGCATCACATTGTCCCAACTTGAAGCAGACACATTAACCAGCAGCATAGCCCTTCCCTCTAGAGTACCCGTAACAATCACAGAACACCCCCCCCAGATCAGCCTCCACTGCCCCCGCCTGAAAGCGAACCCTCCTGCTGACCAGAAACACCAGGCCCCCTACCCTACTGTCAAACCCGGAGTGAAAGACTTGGCTCACCCAGGCCTTCCGCAACCTGACCTGGTCCCGCACCCGCAGGTACATTTCTTGCAGGAACACCACATGGGCCCCCAAACCCTTTAAATGGGGGAAAAAAACCTTTACCATCCTCACAGGCTCCTCCCAAGCCTCGCACATTCCAGGTGATCAAACTTGTTGATGGGTTGGGGGGGGGGGGGGGGCAATAGTCGGAATCTTTACCCTGGGAAACATTACTTGTGTTTCCGAAAACCAGTGAGTGTTTTATTGTTTGTGATTGGTTGCCAGGTATAATCCTGCCTCCTACCCCTCGAGGAACTTCAGCTCCACTCCATCTGAAGAAACAGCAAAGAAGCCTCCAGCCAATCGAAGGAAGAGAAGGAGGAGACGGGGCAGGTCCGAGGTGGAAGAATCTCAATACGAGACCGATTACACAACAGGAGCGGAATCCGGCGATGACATGGATGATGAGGAATGGGACAGGTAGGCAGCAGGATTCCTCCGATATTTCCAGTGTTGCAGCCATAAAGCAGCCTCTTAAACATAGGGCGGGATTCTGTGTGACCGTACTTCAAAAAGCACTTCATTCGCTGATATTGTGAGCTCATGGGAGGCGCAATGGAAATGCAAGTTCTTGCTTCAGAAAGCATCACTCCTTCTATGCAGAAGCTCTTCCCGATATAAGAAGCTTGAGCACTTTCCAGACAGAGTCTTACCCATATAAATAGCATCATTGCAATATCCAGGGTGGAGCTGCCAACTCTGGACATGTTCCTGGAGGAACTCTTGCCTCCAGGTTTGAATAGTGCCTGTGGAATCTGTAATACTCACCTGAGAAGTCAGGTGGGGCCTCGGTTTAGCGTCTCTTCTGAAGGGTGGCACCTCTGACAGTGCAGCACTCCACTGGGACGCCCTGGGGGTTGTGAAAGGCACGACATGAATGCAAATGATTCATAATGTTGAGCCTTGCCCCCTCCTTTGTTTTGCCTTTGTCTTGTGTGGTGGTATGATTAGCATAGCTGCCTGCCATTGGTGCAGAACACCGGCTTACCATTGGCCCTGGTCGGTCATGTGCCTCTCGACCGGTTGGTTGAGAACCAGTCATGTGACGGCTCCCCGATTGGTCGAGAGGCTGAGTTAACCCCGCCTCCAGGGCGGGGTATAAATACCCAGCTCTCCTGGCAGTCGTCCTTCTACTGTAATCGACCGCAGGGCTAACATCTAGCAGATTGAAGCCATACTGTTGTTCAGCAACTTGTCTCGCGTTCAATTGATGGTACATCATCTTGTCTGTGCTAAAGATGCTGGGGGAGGGGGCGGGGGAGAGTAGCATTACAAAGGGTCATGTTCTAACCACGTTTTGTCTTGTCCTATCAGCTTGTACCCTCCCATAACCTCTGACCCCATACGGCAGGAATACAAGCAGGAATTTGACACTGATCATCGGGAATACAAACAGCTTTGTGCGGAAATGGATGAAACCAACAATCAGATTAATTTCCTGAGCAAGCGACTCGACGTTTTGACTGAGGATGACCCGAACTATCAGGTGCGGAGACTCCCCCCCCCCCCCCCCCCCACCTCCCCACCTCCCTCATCACAATGCACGGTAATGGAAGTAGCCCGGAGGACTCCAGTTTAAACACTGTAACTTTGGATCCTCCGGGAACCTCAACGATCCAATCCCAACCCCAAACCGTTCGGCTCGCGTATTCTCATATTTCCTTTAGCTGCTTTGCTCCGGTTTGAAACCTGTGACTTTGGAAAGGAGACAATGTGGGTGCTGCTGCTTTGTTGGGGATAATTCTGAATTCAGGTCACAGAGATCTGCTTGATGAAACCATCAATTCACTAGACACGTGCTTTAAGATATGAACAGTGGTTTTAATCTACTTACAACACAGCCAGCCTGTTCCGCGTTGAACTCTTGATGAACTGAACAACTGGCTCTGAGCATTGGTATTTATACAGCAGTCCAGGGGGAGGAGTCATGGGAGGAGCCAAGGGTGGAGCCCTGTACAAACTCCTAAGCATTCCCAGCGCTACTCCCCCTAGTGGTCGGGCAACGCAACTGCGCTTACAAATGCATGGTCTCATGTACATACAATACAGTGTGAATTACGGAGTTACATTCACCACACTGCTTATTTCAGCACTTCAAGGTAAAATGCAGATCACCAAGCCCCCCCCCCCCCCCCCCCCCACTCCACCTCCCCTCCCCACCATACCGGCATCATTCATCCATTCACAAAATCCCTGCATTGCCACGTAGAGTTTTAGAACAGTCCATTGTCCACTCTGTTTTAGTGCTTGCTTTGCTTTGTTTCAGGGAGTTGCTGAGGAATACAACAGATTAAAGAACTTCAAGAAGGTCAGTGCGTCTCTCGTAGATATTCCATTCATTGCAAAGCGATACCTGAAATGCTGCAGATGCTGGAAATCTGGAATCAAAGCAGCTAAAGCTGGTCCGGCAGTACCTGTAGAGAGAGAAACAGAGTTCAAGGGCGCGATCGAACAACCACGCTGTGGCCGAAAAGCAGCGCGGCGTGGGGCAATGTGGCCAATAGAAGCTGGGAGACCCCGCTCCCAGGATCTACCCGGCTCGCAATGCCTTCGAGCTCTAACGCGTCGGAGGCTCCGGAGATCGGGATATCTTTTAAAAATGATGCCCTGATCTCTCGCTACACCATACATAGCCTCGTTTACTGCGATGACGATCTCCGCTATGGAACTCGGCCACGTATTCCCCACGGAGGCCCCCTATCAAACCCGAGTTGAGTTAGTGCCGGGGCAAACGCGGCTAAATGCGCTGGCTATGGGACTTTGTTCTCATTTAATGAAACAGCGGTCAACGTTTCAGAAGAAGCACATTTCACCACAACTGAGAATGGAGTTCTGATAAAAAGTCACAGGACTGACACAATAACTCGTTTCTCTGTCACTCAGATGCTGCAAGATCTGCTCAGCATTTCCAGCATTTTCTGATCTTAATCCCATTCAAATCACTGTCTGTTGATTATACAGCCTGCAGTGTACATCCAATAATATTCCTAATAAATAAACTCCCCAGCACGTGGCTCAATGTGATGATGAACGCTGCCAATCAGACACCTTCTGGTCTGATGGTGGGTGTGTGCTGAGTCACTTGGGCTGTGTAACTAACTCCGTGCTGTACCTGTCCTGGGAGTGTTTGATGGGGACAGTGTAGCGGGAGCTTTACTCTGTATCTCACCCTGTGCTGTACCTGTCCTGGGAGTGTTTGTTGGGGACAGTGTAGACGGAGCTTTACTCTGTATCTAACCCCGTGCTGTACCTATCCTGGGAGTGTTTGATGGGGACAGTGTAGAGGGAGCTTTACTCTGTATCTCACCCTGTGCTGTACCTGTCCTGGGAGTGTTTGATGGAGACAGTGTAGAGGGAGCTTTACTCTGTATCTCACCCTGTGCTGTACCTGTCCTGGGAGTGTTTGATGGGGACAGTGTAGAGGGAGCTTTACTCTGTATCTCACCCTGTGCTGTACCTGTCCTGGGAGTGTTTGATGGGGCATTAGATGCCAGAAATAGAAAATACTTGATTCCCAATCACTGATGGACCTTGTCTTCTTGCGTATGAAGCTGATTTTAAAGAGGAGAAACAAATATTGACAAAGCAGAATAGATTTGTGCACTGAGTTAGATTTTTCTTGATATGTTCTTATCTTTCCTGCTCTTCCAGACCTCTGATTATCAAAGCAAGCGTCTGCAGAGCAAGCGGTTGAAGAGCAAACTCTCCCACATTAAGCGGATGGTCAGCGAGTATGACCGTCAGCGAGAGTACGTTTGAGAGGGGTCTCATCGTCCTTGAGCTTCTTCTGCCCTTTTCCCCCTTCTGTCCCCATCCCCAACCCTATCCACAGCCCACATCATGAAAACTGGGAAATATCCTGCAGATTTTAGCGAAGATTCCAAACTCCAGTCATAAACTCTACCTGTGGGGCGATGTCCAGGTTCACAGAGAGCCTGAATTGAGGCCAGACTTTGAACAGGGGAAGGATGACGCATGCTGACTCCGTTCCTACAACAGTTTTTGTGACAATTTCACTCCTGAATGCATGAGACTGAGAAATGTTTAAGTGGTATTCCATGCGTGGCCGACGAATAAACAGACAGATGAGACTTGGCGGATTAAACATGGGAAATGTCAATGCACAACTTCAATCACAGCTTAGAACCCACTGGACGAATCAATCCACAGGCCATTCAACCCAGGTCATCCAATACGTGGGGGAAAATCAATCATCATTAAATCAAATTACTTGAGCTCTTCCCTCTGCCTCGTTATGATGGCACCTTGAGTAAAACATCCCAAGTGACTTCACAGTGGCTTTGCGAGGCATAGATTGACACCGGATCACCTAGGCAGATATATGACCAAATGCTGGGGCACAGAGAGAGGCTTTTAAAGAGGTATTTTGTTAAAAGGGGAGAGAAACATAGAGGTTTCGGAAGGGATTCCAAAGCTTAGGGCGCAGGCAGCGGAAGGCATGGCGGCCAAGAGTGCAGTGATGGAAATCGGGGATGCTGGTGAGGTCAAGATTAAAGGAGTACAGAGACATCAGTGGGTGGTTGCTGGACTGGGCGTCAATAAAGTTCAGAAGCACAGGGGTGGTGGGTGATGTGAGTTAGAGCACAGGCAGCAGAGTTTTGGATGAGCTCAATTTATCTGTGCGGGGAGGAGGGGGGGGGGGGGAAGTTGGGAGGCGGTTCAGGAGAGAATTTGAATAGTTTCATCTGAAGGTAACAGGGGGCAGTAATGAGGGTTTCAGCAGCAGATGAACCAAGACAGGGTAGAGACGAACAATACCATGGAGGTGGAGGTGGGTGGCCTTGAAGTTCCGAGATTAAACGGGGTCCTTAGTTCGACTTGAGGTTAAGTAGGACGTGGAAGCTGTGAATAGCGTAGAGGCCAGGGAGAGAGAGAATTGGAGGGGAGGGAACTGAAAATGTGATGGGGGGGGGGGGGGGGGGGGCAAAGATCCAGGGCTTTGGTTTCCCCGAGATTTAATTATTAGATGCGTGAGTGTTCATTTTCCGGCCTTCAATCCATGAGCGGTGTTGATCCGCGCCACACTCCATTCCTGTGGACGTTGGAACTCGGGTGATCATCATACAGGTGAAATATAATGGACTGTGGAGAGGACAGCTCCTAATCAATACCACAGTATGACCATTTTCTGTGTCAGGGGCTGCTCCTCAAATCTTTGCAATCAAAATAGCTTCTCCGAAGCTTTCTGTATTGCCAATGATGTGTATTTTGAAATTTTCTTATTGATTTTTCCAAGTTATGTTTTGCTCTTAACTGATCTCAATGCGACTAATCAAAGAAATTTAGAATTTTAGAAATAATGACATATTTAATCGATTAAAGAAATAGTGCGAAGCCTAGAATAGGCCCACTTTGGAGCGCACGCTGGTTGATCCTGTTTCCATTTATAGATATTCTCTGATCAATTTTGGGCCTGGGCATATGGAAAGGGCAGTTTTTAGGTGAAAGAAATTCTAAATAGGAACACAGGTCATTTAGTATTAGCAAACTGAACTGTGCAGGAATTGACAGGAATTTAAACTATTCACGTGGTCCCTAAAGGTCTGAGATATTGGCCTACATTTTATGGTCAAGAGGCGATAATTGATTGGTGCAAACCATTCATTTACACTTAGACTAACTGGCAGACTCTCCTGCGGGTTTTGCACTAGGATGTGCTACAGAAGTGGCAAAGTGGTATTGCCGCTGACTGGTAATCCAGAGACCCAGAGTCATGCTCTGGGCACCCAGGTTCGATTCCCATCATGGCAGACAGTGAAATTTGAATTCAATAAAAAATTGATTAAAAGTCTAATGATGACCATGAAACCATTGTCGTTTGTGGCTAAAAACCATCTGGTCACTAATGTGCACTAGGACAGCACAGTAACACAGTGGTTAGCACTGTTGCTTCACAGTGGCAAGTACCCGGGTTCGATTCCCAGCTTGGGTCACTGTCCATGCAGAGTTCTCAGCGTGTCTGCGTGAGTTTCCTCCGGGTGCTCCGGTTTAATCATAGAATTTACAGTGCAGAAGGAGGCCATTCGGCCCATCGAGTCTGCACCGGCTCTTGGAAAGAGCACCCTACCCAAGGTCAACACCTCCACCCTATCCCCATAACCCAGTAACCCCACCCAACACTAAGGGCAATTTTGGACACTAAGGGCAATTTATCATGGCCAATCCACCTAACCTGCACATCTTTGGACTGTGGGAGGAAACCGGAGCACCCGGAGGAAACCCACGCACACACGGGGAGGATGTGCAGACTCCGCACAGACAGTGATCCAAGCCCGAATCGAACCTGGGACCCTGGAGCTGTGAAGCGATTGTGCTATCCACAATGCTACCGTGCTGCCAGCGATTTCCTCCCACTAGTCCTGAAAGTGCTTGTTAGATAAACTGGACATTCTAAATTTCCTCTTTGTACCCAAACAGGCACCGGAATGTGGCGACTAGGGGCTTTTCAGAGTAACTTCACTGCAGCATTAATGTAAGACATGAAAATGAAATGAAAATCGCTTATTGTCACGAGTAGGCTTCAAATGAAGTTACTGTGAAAAGTCCCTAGTCGCCACATTCCGGCGCCTGTTCGGGGAGGCTGGTACGGGAATTAAACCGTGCTGCTGGCCTGCCTTGGTCAGCTTTAAAAGCCAGCGATTTAGCCAAGTGTGCTAAACCAGCCTACTTAAACAAGACTACTTGTGACACTAATAAAGATTATTATTATGTCCTTTAAGGAAGGAAATCTGTCGTCCTTACATGGCCTGGCCTACATGCGACTCCAGATCCACAGTAATGGTTAACTCTTATAAGTCCTCGGGGAAGGGCAATAAATGCTGGCCCAGCCTGCAACGCCCACATACATCGCCCGCATCCCAACGAATAATAAAAAAGAACAGAGAGCCATTTTGGTGCAGTGCCCTGTACAATGATCTGGGACCCGAGTGAACATGGCAAGCAAACGTTTGTCTCTTAAACCAGACTTTAAAAATTGTTAATCAACAACTTAGAGACTAATCTGAAGTATTGTTAAATTATTTTAAATTCAATGTCAAAATCAAGGTACAGAAAGCAAAATAAAGGGAGAGAAAAGCGGGATTAAGAGAGATGTTTTAAAAATCTCCAACAATGATTAATATCTGAAGGAATGAGAATTTGTGTGTACAAATTAATTTCCAGTGCTGGGCAGGTTGCTCTTTAATAATGGTGAACACAGATACCCTGAATCATACTTTGACCACAGAATTTGGCCCAATTTTGAGATGTAAATCCATTTTGACACTCGGTCCCTGATATTACTATGATGTGATTCCAAGGCTCAAGAGCTTTCTAAGGAGATGCCCTATGGTTCATTGCAATGCTTTGGCAATCCTATTACGCGTTATTTGTGCAGCAACTACTCCCAATCATTGTAAAGTTATACTTTAATCCTGTTCTGCTTATTATGATTTTTTTTTAAGGAAGCCTTTTGTATTTTTGAATAAATTGTATCTTAAATATATTTAACATTACGTTTGCTCAGCAGCAGTGGCATTGACTTAAAGCTCAGTCATTATTTTTAATCGCCCCAGTGTGTTTATCCAGTCATAAACTGAGTCAAATAATAGAATCACAGAGTGCTACAACACAAAAGCCCACTATGCCTGTGGCAATTCTTTGAAAGAGATATCAAATTAGCCGCCCTCTCCCTGCTCTGCAAGTTTTCCTTTTCAGATAGTCATCCAATTCCATTTTGGAAAGCTACTATTTCAGGCAGCACACTGTGGTGAACCACTGTGTACACCTGTATTAGGGGATGTAAGGTAGGACCTGCACTACAGGCCCGCCGGTAGCCCCTGCCGGCTAGCTCCGCCCACAAGGAGCCGTATAAATATGCGTGTCCTCCTTCTGATCAGCCATTTCGCCAGCTGCAGCAGGAGGCCACGTATCTGACTTTAATAAAGCCACAGTTGTACCAATCTGAGTCTTTCGTGCAATTGATCGTACATCAATTTATTACAGTCAGATTTACTAAGAGATGGATATCAGAATCAAACCAGATCGCCTGCAGCTGGATCCGCACTCGCCCAATGCCAGAAAGGACTTTAATCACTGGCTGGCTTGTTTGGAGGCTTACATCAACGCTGCGACCCCCACGCCAATGGAAGCTCAGAAGATCCAAGTTCTATACTCCAGGTTGAGCTCCAACGTGTTCCCGTTGATCCAAGACTGCCCCGAGGTACGCGGAAGCGATGGCACTCCTAAAAGAGAACTATGCACAGAAAGCAAACACGCTCTTCGCCAAGCACGTACTTGCCACTCGCGCTCAACTCCCTGATGAGTCTATCGAAGACTTCTGGCGGGCTCTAATCCCACTCGTACGGGGCTGTGACTGTCAGGCCGTTATGGCCATTGAACATTCCAATCTCCTCATGCGCGACACATTCGTGATGGGGATTGCGTCGGACACCATCCGACAACGACTGCTGGAAGGGGCCACACTCGACCTAACGGAAACGAAAGCTTTAGCGCTCTCCATGATGGTCGCATCTCGAAAGGTCCCAGGTCTACCCCGCTCGCCGCACGGCCCACCCATCCGACCCCCCCCCCCCCCCCCCCCCAGCTGGGGCCCTGCCTAGTCAATACGCCTGCGGCACCCGCCAATCCGCGCACCCCGGGGGTCCCCGCTGCTACTTCTGCGGTCAGCAGAAGCACCCCCGCCAACGCTGCCCGGCCCACACCGCCACTTGCAAGTCTTGCAGTAAAAAGGGCCACTTCACAGCTGTGTGCCAGCCCCGCGCTGTCACCGCTATCGCGCCCGCAATCGCCCCCTCCCCTCTGCCGAACGCACAATGGGCGCCGCCATCTTCTCCTCCCATGGCCAGGTGCGGCCAGTGGGCGGTGCCATTCCCGCCCTCACTCCACGTGCAGCCATGGGCGCCGCCATCTTACCCCGCCCGCGCAACGTGTGCTCCATGGGTGCTGCCATTTTGTTCCCTACAGGACCACCGGACGCTGCCATTTTGTCTCCCCCAAGGGGCTGGAACGCCAGATCTGGGTCACCGACGCTCTATATCTGAAACCTCGGACGACCACCCGCAGCTCGCCTCGATGACACTGGACCAGTCTCGTCCTCACAACCTGGCCACCGCTTCGACGACGGTGAAAATCAACGGCCACGTGACCTCTTGCCTGCTGGACTCCGGGAGCACCGAAAGCTTCATACACCCAGACACGGTAAGGCGCTGCTCCCTCGCGGTCCACCCCGCCAACCAACGGATCTCCCTGGCCTCCGGATCCCACTCTGTCCTGATCCGAGGGTTCTGCGTGGTCAATCTCACTGTCCAGGGCGTAGAATTCAGCGGTTTCCGCCTCTACGTCCTTTCTAACCTCTGCGCTGCACTATTGTTGGTTCTGGATTTCCAATGCAATCTCCAGAGCCTCACCCTCAAATTCGGCGGGCCCCTACCTCCACTCACCGTTTGCAGGTTCGCGCCCCTCAAGGTTGACCCCCCTCCCTCTTTGTCAATCTAACTGCGGATTGCAAACCCGTCGCCACCAGGCGCAGACGGTACAGCACCCAGGACAAGACCTTCATCAGGTCCGAAGTCCAGCGGCTGCTTTGGGAGGGTATTATCGAGGCCAGCAACAGCCCCTCGAGAGCTCAAGTGGTGGTGGTAAAAATGGGGGAGAAACACAGAATGGTCGTGGACTACAGTCAGACCATCAATCGGTACACGCAGCTCGACGCGTATCTCCTCCCACGCATATCTGAGATGGTCAACCAGATTGCGCAGTACCGGGTCTTCTCAACAATTGACCTGAAATCCGCCTACCACCAGCTTCCCATTCGTAAATCGGACCGTCCACCACTACCTTTGAGGCAGACGGTCGGCTCTATCAATTCCTTAGGGTTCCCTTCGGCGTCACTAACGGGGTCTCGGTCTTCCAAAGGGAGATGGACCGAATGGTCGACCTGTACGGTTTGTGGGCCACGTTTCCGTACCTAGACAATGTCACCATCTGCGGCCATGACCCGCAGGACCACGACGCCAACCTCGCTAAATTCCTCCGCACCGCCACTCTCCTCAACCTTACATACAACAAGGAGAAGTGTGTGTTCCGCACGACCCACCTAGCCATCCTACGGACTTCTGGGGCCCAATCCCGAGCGCATGCGCCCCCTCATGGAGCTTCCCTTCCCCCAAGGCCCTCAAACGATGCCTGGGGTTCTTCTCCTACTACGCCCAGCGCCGGCTCTAGGGTTGCTGGTGCCCCGGGCAAGCTGAACTTCGGCGCCCTTGGGGGGGGCGGGGCTGGGGCGGGGTCGGCGGGGGCGGGGCCAAGGAGGGGGGGCCGAGGAGGGGCGGGGGGGCGGACCCGCGGGGGGGCGGACGCGGGGGGCGGACGCGGGGGGCGGGGCGGGGGGCGGACCTGAGGGCGGGGCGGGGGGCGGACCCGAGGGCGGGGCGGGGAGGCGGACCCGAGGGCGGGTCGGGGGGCGGACCCGAGGGCGGGTCGGGGGGGGCGGACCCGAGGGGGGCGGGGGGGGGACCGAGCGGGGGGGGCGGACCGAGCCGGGGGGCCGCCCTGGGGGCCGCCCTGGGGGCGGGCGGCCACCGCGCATGCGCTGGTTAGCACCGGCCCAACTGCGCATGCGCGGGACCCGAGTCTCTGGCGCCCCCGAGCACATGGCGCCCCGGGCGACAGCCCGAGTTGCCGGTGCCTTGAGCCGGCCCTGACTACGCCCAGTGGGTCCCAAGCTATGCGGACAAGGTCCGCCCACTCAGACAGTCCACTCAATTCCTCCTTGCGGCTGAGGCACAACAGGCCTTCGCCCAGATCAGAGCAGACATCGCCAAGGCCGGGATTCACACAGTAGATGAGGCACTCCCCTTTCAAGTTGAAAGCAACGCTTCAGACGTCACCCTCGCCGCCACTCTAAACCAGGCAGGCAGACCCGTGGCATTCTTTTCCCGCACCCTTCATGCCTCTGAAATTCGGCACTCATCCGTCGAAAAAGAGTCCCAAGCTATCGTTGAAGCCGTGCAGCATTAGAGGCATTACCTGGCCGGCAGGAGATTCACTCTCCTCACTGACCAACAGTCGGTAGCCTTCATGTTCAACAACACACAGCGGGGCAAGATCAAAAATGATAAAATCTTGCCGTGGAGAATCAAGCTCTCCACCTATAATTATGAGATTTTGTATCGCCCCGGCAAACTCAACGAGCCCCCCGATGCCCTTTCCCGAGGTACATGTGCCAGCGCACAAGTAGACCGACTCCGGGCCCTGCACGACAGCCTTTGTCACCCGGGAGTCACACGACTGTACCACCTGGTCAAAGCCCGCAATCTGCCCTACTCCGTCGAGGAAGTACAGACAGTCACCAGAGACTGCCAGGTCTGTGCGGAATGCAAGCCGCACTTCTACCGGCCAGACCGCGCACGCCTGGTGAAAGCCTCCTGCCCCTTTGAACGACTCAGCGTGGATTTCAAAGAGCCCCTCCCCTCCACCGACCGCAACACATATTTCCTCCCCTTCGCCATCTCATACCCCGATATGACGTCTGCCACCGTCATCAAGACCCTCAACACAATCTTCGCTCTGTTCGGTTTCCCCGCCTACATCCACAGTGACAGGGGATTCTCATTCATGAGTGATGAGCTGTGTCAGTTCCAGCTACAACCCCCGGGGAAACGGGCAGGTAGAGAGGGAGAACGGGATGGTTTGGAGGGCCATCCAGCTGACCCTACGGTCCAGGAACCTCCCAGCCTCTCGCTGGCAGGAGGTCCTCCCTGATGCACTACACTCCATTCAGTCACTACTGTGCACCGCCACTAACAACACACCCCATGAATGTGTTTTTACCTTCCTAGGAAGTCCACATCCAGGGTGTCGCTCCCGACTTGGCTCGCAGCTCCAGGACCGGTCCTTCTACGTAGGCATGTCCGACTCCACAAGGCAGATACCTTGGTGGACAGGGTACACTTGCTCCACGCCAACCCCCGGTATGCCTACGTGGAGTTCCCCGATGGCCGCCAGGATACGGTCTCGCTCAGGGACCTGGCTCCCTCAGGTTCCACTCCCACACACTCCCCCACCCACATGCCACCCTCCCCTCCCCCGGCGCTCCCAACATTAGCCCCACCAGGTCCATCACTCCTTCCCCTGCCCACGCAAGAGGACAAGGAAGATTTTGGCACGCTCCTGGAGTCATCCGACTACTGGCCAGCACCAACACCGCCAGCACCGACGTCGGCGACACCAGCACCGCCAGCGGCGACACCAACACCGCCAGCACCGACGTCGGCGACACCAACACCGCCAGCACCGACGTCGGCGACACCAGCACTGCCATCGCCGCCACCGAACCATCAGAGCACCGAATCGACTTAACCTTTAACGGGCACTGGACTATCAAAATGGACATTTTTCTTTCTCCCTCCCCACTGTAAATTATTTGCAAAACTGTATATAGTTCCACACCACCCCTGCCGGACTCATTTTTAACAGGGGGTGAATGTGGTGAACCACTGTGTGCACCTGTATTAGGGGATGTAAGGTAGGACCTGCACTACAGGTTCGCCGGTAGCCCCTGCCGGCTAGCTCCGCCCACAAGGAGCCGTATAAATATGCGTGTCCTCCTTCTGATCAGCCATTTCGCCAGCTGCAGCAGGAGGCCACGCATCTGACTGTAATAAAGCCACAGTTGTACCAATCTGAGTCTTTCGTGCAATTGATCGTGCATCACACATTCTGGATTGCAACAATTCACTGGATAAAACAAAATTCTCCATCATTCCTAGTTCTTTTGCCAATAACCTTAATCTAGCTCCTCTGGTTACTGATTCTTCTGCCAGTGGAAACATTTCCACCTTATTTACTCTTACCACAGCACCGTGTAATTTTATTAAGGGCAGAAAAGTGGCGCAACGCAATGCGACTGGTAGATATCGGGAGACTCCCTCTTCCGGGATCTAACCCCTTCGCCGTGCCTCGCGATCTTGTGGACATTGCAATGTGAATCCCACCCAATTGTGGGTGCAGTCACTTTCTGGCAAATCTGCATATTAGAGCGAGGCAGCTAGTCTCAATGTATATTGCATTCCCGAGTTCTAACCAAGGTCTGGGATCTAATCTCTTTGCCTTGGGAAACTTTGGTGAATGCAGTTCAGTGCTGGGCTCCATTACTGGGGACCAGATTAATAGCACTGGTGGGGGTTTCCCAAGTGATTGGAGGCCCAGAGGTGGATGCCCTCTGGGCAGGGTATCCTGGCAGTGCCACCTGGATGTCAGCAGCAGAGGGTGCAAGCCATGCAAGGCCCTGTCCACATCGGCAGGTCCGGGAGGTCCTGCTGTCGACCAATGGCGGGTCATCACTTTTTTGGTGGTGGTGGTTGGGGGGGGGGGGGGGAAAGAGATTTCCACACCCGTTTATACACCTCCAGAAACGTGTGCACCGAGAGCTGATAGTCCTACCCCTGAACGACCTCACTCCAACTTTTCCCATGCACTGCCAACTCCATCAAAATTCCAGTCGATGAGATTGTACAGGGGTTTATTAAAATATACATGATATGTCCACGAGTGACATTAATGCAGAAGGATATTCCAAAATGCTTCACAAAGGGTGGGATTGGGGTTTGAGTAGAGAAAGGAAACATTGTGTGAAATGCAGCTTTGGAGAGAGTGTAAAATGGATGGTTGGAGATTGGTGTACATAAACCAGTTTGGCAATGTAAAACAAAACTGACAACTGGGTGGAGTATATAAAAAAAAATCAGATGAAGGAATTTGCATTTATGTAGGACCTGAGAGTGATTAGAACTGTAGCCTCACGGCGCCGAGGTCCCAGGTTCGATCCCGGCTCTGGGTCACTGTCCGTGTGGAGTTTGCACATTCTCTCCGTGTCTGCGTGGGTTTCACCCCCACAACCCAAAGATGTGCAGGGTCGGTGGATTGGCCACGCTAAATTGCCCCTTAATTGGAAAAAATGAATTGGGTACGCTAAATTTATTTTTTTTAAATGCAGGACCTTATATGAACACAGGACATTCCAAAGCATTTTACAACCAAACATAATACATTTTTTGACGCGTGGTCACTGTTGTAATGTAGGATGAGCGGCAGTCAATTTATGAAAGGCAAGATCCCGCACACAATGTGGTAATGACTGAAGAATCTGTTTTAGTGATGTCGATGGGTAAATATTGGCCAGAACATCGAGTTTAATTCTTATCCATCTTCGAAATACCGACCATGGTATCTTTTACATCCACCTGATAGGGCAAACAGGGTTTAAGATTTCATCCAAAGGTTGCCAACACTGACAGTGTAGCATTTGCTAAGTACTGCACTGAAGGATCAGCTCCAGTCTCTGGAGTGAGGTTTAGACCCACAACCTCCTGACTCACGGGTGAGAGTTCCAGCCACTAGGCTACGGCTAACAACCTCATTTAACATCATTTTAATTATTTTAACAGCACCAACGGTTCGAGCTCCCCCTCAGCTTTTGCTTCACTTGGCCCGTGCTCTTAGTTGACTTTCTTCTCCAGCTCCTCGTTATTTATGGGCATGCCTTTCAGAAAGAAGTTGGAGCAAGTGACGCAGCGAACTGCCAGGAGCTGAGCGCCAAGAGCGAAGAGGATGTTGGCATAGAGGAAGGATGATACGACATCCTGTGGGACACGATATGTGAAGGCAGTACGTGGGTGTAGCGATGCGCCGATGTGGGAAAATTGCGCCTGGAGAGAAGGAAATTAAAAAGGCATTAAAATATCAACAAAAAAAAATTAGGTCTTTCCCCAGTACCACACAACAACAACTTGCATTTACATAGTAGCTTGAACTTGGTAAAAAAATATTCTTCGGCAGCACACAGGAGGATGAGGAAGAATTTCTTCTCTCAAAGAGTGGCGATTCTTTGGAATTCTTTACCCCAGGAAGCTTTGGAGGCCGAGTCCTTGAGTGTTCATGCTGAGGTTGATAGGTTTTTACTCAGGAGGGAAATTAAGGGTTATGGTTATGGGCCATTCAAAGAGCTGAATGGCCCACTCCTATCACTGCTTCTCATGGTCTTAAAGCTAACACTGAGTCACATAGATGATATTCGGAGAGATGACTCAAAGCTTGGTCAAAGAGAAAGGTTTTAAGCACTGTCTTCAAGGGGGAAAGTGAGCAAGAGAGTGCACAAGAGGAAATTCCAAAGCTTGTGGATCAGGCAGCTGAAGGCAGGGCCAACAATGGTGAGGCAGTTAAAACTGGAAACATGGAGGGCAGCACGGTGGCGCAGTGGGTTAGCCCTGTTGCCGCACGGCGCCGAGGTCCCAGGTTCAATCCTGGCTCTGAGTGACTGTCCGTGTGGAGTTTGCACATTCTCCCCCGTGTTTGCGTGTGTTTCGCCCCCACAACCCAAAGATGTGCAGGCTAGGTGGATTGGCCACACTAAATTGGCCCTTAATTGGAAAAATCAATTGGGTACTCTAAATTTATAAAAAAAAGAAAAAAAAAAGAACACTGGGGACTTGCAAGAGGCCAGAATTAGAGGTCTTAGGAGTTGTAGAGCTGGGGAAGCTTGCGGAGATCGGGAGGGGCAAGATAATGGAGGGTTTTGAAAAAGGATGAAAATGTTAAAATCGAGGCATTGCAAGATGAGGAGTGAATGCAGGTTAGCCAGCACAGGGGAATGGAACTCGGGCTAATTAGGTTATGAGCAGCAGAACTTTGGATGAACTCAGGCAGGTTGCCAGATGGGATGCTGCCCAGAGAGGGGCGTTGTTATGGAGATGGAAGCTCTTGATGATAGAAGTGTGTATTAGAAGCTCTGCTCAGAGTCAAATAGAAAGCCAAGATGGCAAATAGTCTTAATATCAGTTAACTTCATATAAGTTCCCTTTATAATGAGTCTGATTTAAAAAAAACATGCCTGACCTTTCACTTTCGAGCCTCTCTCGCTCCATGACTTTGCTAAACAGAACCCACCCCTTAATTTCATTCTCAGCTTCCCAATGACATTGACTTTGAACACTACACCTGTGACGTACCTGGGCAATGGCTCCTGCAAACACCACGGTCAGATCGGGCATCCACTCACAACCGGGATCAATCAGGCCATAGAGTGCCAGGCCAAAGAAGGGCACCAGGTAGAACATGTTGACCAGCATCTGAAAGAGAGAATTAATTTCTTTTTAAAAATAAATTTAGAGTACCCAATTCAATTTTTCCAATTAAGGGGCAATTTAGCGTGGCCAATCCACCTAGCCTGCACATCTTTGGGTCGTGGGGGCGAAACCCACGCAAACACGGGGAGAATGTGCAAACTCCACACAGACAGTGACCCAGAGCCGGGATTGAATCTGGGACCTCAGCGCCTTGAGGCAGCCGTGCTACCCACTGTGCCACCGTGCTGCCCAGAGAGAATTAATTTCAACCCATCGTTTAAAGTAACAACAGAACAGAGAGTGTGAGTGTGCCAGGAACTGACCTACTGGACATTAGTGTGTGTGTAGTGTGTGTGAGTGAGTAAAAGTATGAGTGTGAGTAGGATTGTGAGTGTGAATGTGAGTTTGAGTGAGGAGTCAGAGAATGGGCCAGATTTTGACTACCAAGACAGGTATCACAGTCAGGAAATATCTTGACTCACTGGACCGGTCTAGCTATAAAGTGCACAATATTAGCTCGAGGGAACAGGTGCAGGACAGTCGGACCTCCTGATGTGGAAGCAGAATGTAGGTGGCCAGGAGGTTGGTTGAGTGTTAAGGTGGGCTGGTTAGAAGATCCAGCTTGATTCACTAGAACTTTGTCCCAGTTGTTATAGCAGCTGTTCGGCCCTCTAGCCCTCACCTTCTCACTCACCCCCATTGACCCTCATACCCTCTCTGCCAACCCATGCCCCTCACACCTCTCAGTCTCCTCATATCCTCCATGCAAAATCAATGCCAAACCATACCTTTCACCTATACTCCATGGCCCATCATGCCCTCCCCGCCTACTCCATAACCACTCACCCAGTATCCACCATGGGCAGACCTTAGGAGCTGCGTGGCTATGAAAGGAAATAAATTTATTGCAATCTAATACTCCTCTTACTCCTACACATTTGGCAATGAAAAAACACTCATTCATAAAATCCATTGAAAGCTTTTAAATCACGAGTAGTTAATCTCTTATAAAAATAAATAAACCACCATTCGAACCCTACATCAAACCTTTAATAGGCTCTTTAAGTTGTCAGTCAAACCATGAACTCAGAACCACTTGCTAACACATTGGAAGCTTTTGAAATTCAGTCAAGCATTTATAATAACATAATGATCACCGTTGTGGAAATGTCAACAAAATGCTCTATTGAAACTGACCAGATGCTACTTTTTTGTACCTTATCTCTGTAAATCAAAGCAGTTCAGTAGTTTTTAAAAAACCCTCACTGACCTTTTCTAAAAGTTTAAATAGCAGAACATTTAAAAAACTTCAGCTCATGTGTTAGAACATAGAACATAGAACAGTACAGCACAGAACAGGCCCTTCGGCCCTCAATGTTGTGCCGAGTCATGATCACCCTACTCAAACCCACGTATCCACCCTATACCCGTAACCCAGCAACTCCCCCTTAACCTTACTTTTTAGGACACTACGGGCAATTTATCATGGCCAATCCACCTAACCCGCACATCTTTGGACTGTGGGAGGAAACCGGAGCACCCGGAGAAAACCCACGCACACACGGGGAGGACGTGCAGACTCCGCACAGACAGTGACCCAGCCGGGAATCGAACCTGGGACCCTGGAGCTGTGAAGCATTGATGCTAACCACCATGCTACCGTGCTGCCCTTATACAGACCTTATCCATTCCATCAATTCATTACTCCCATACTGTGGATTCCGGCTTTGCAAAAGCCACAATGGGGTCTGGTTCACCTCAGCACTAAGTTCAAATGGTCTTGCTGAGTTCAAGTTTCCCTCCTGCGTGAATCACACCCCAACACACTTCCCCCCCGACCAGCAGAAATTGTGCGTGTAGATGAGTGTGTATGCGAGTGTGTGAGAGTGCGTGTGTGTATGTTTGAGAATATGTGCATGTGCACGAGTATGTGTGTGACAGTGTGAGAGTTTGTGTATGTGCGAGTGTGAGAGTGTGCACGCGAGAGCGTGTGCGCAAGAGAGTGCACGAACGAGCGTGTGAGTGAGCGAGTGTCCAGCCGGTGGAAGTGCCAGATGCACAATAAGCACACACCAACAGTAGAAAAACAACTTGCATTTCTATAAAGTCTTTAGGAAGGAAAATATCCTAAAGCATTTCACAGAAGTGGTAAACAAACAAATTTTAACAGTGAGCTATATAAAGCGATATTAGAACACATGATTAGCACTGCTGCCATGTTCCCAGGTTCGATTCCCGGCTTGGGTCACTGTCTGTGCTGAGTCTGCACGTTCTCCCCGTGTCTGCGGGGTTTCCTCCGGGTGCTCCGGTTTCCTCCCACAGTCCAAAAACGTGCAGGTCTGGCCATGTAAGTTGTCCCTTAGTGTCCAAAGGTTAGTTGGGGTTACAGGGTTGCAGGGAGGGTCTAGGTAGGGTGCTCTTTCAGAGGTGCAGACTCGATGGGTCGAATGGCCTTTTTCTGCACCGTAGAGGTTCTATGATTCTATGAGATGATCAAAGGATTGGTCAAAGAGGGTTTTTAGGCGTATCTAAAATAAAGAAAGCGAGGCAGAGAGGTTTAGGGAGGGATTTGCAGAGTTCAGGGCCCAGGCAGCTGAAGGTATGGCCACCAATGATGGAGAGATTAAAATCAGGGATGCACAGAGACCGGAATTGGAGGTACACAGATATCTGGACAGTTCTCGGGTTGGAGGACATGCCCAGAGATGGGAAGGGGCGAGGTCATGGAGGGATTTAAACATGTGAATTGAGATTTTAAAAGCATAGCTTTGGCATACTGTAGAGATCAACCGATCAGAGACTCTACCCACCCATGTGGCCTTCCCCCACACCCCATGTATACTCTACCCCATTGCAGTCAACCACTTGCCTGGATCTTGGGATACATCACTGGGTCCGACAGGTACGGCTCCTGATCAAAAGCGTAGGTGTCACAAGTTTCAAAGGAACACTCGAGGGCAATCTAAATCAGACAATTATAGATCACAAGCAAATCAAAATTACACCAAACATGGTCTAACGGTTGGTGGGTTAGGTGGGGGTGAACTTTAATCTAACTCTCACTATGCAGGAAGCCCGTTGGGTCAGGTTTTACATTCTACTCAATATTGCTCTGTTTCCTTCAATGGAACATGATATTGGGCAGGGTGGAAAACCCACACTGCCCTTAATCCAGTCAGTTTCACACCAAGGGGTATGATTAAGACCCCACATAAATTGTCAGTAGACGGAGCTGTGATATGAACAGAGTAACCCTGCACAATCACTACAGTGTAGACAATGGATTGTATTTTTAACAATCCAGAGGCCCAGGCTAATGCTCTAGAACAGGAGTGGGCAAACTCTTCTGTGCAAGGGCCACATTCAGAAATTCACAATTTTAAAGGGCCGCATAGTATATTAATTAATAGTCCCGGTTGTAACCAATTAGCGTGCGGCATATACCTCAGCGCTTCCCCCGGCGGCATCCTGCCTTTAGCCCTCTTTTTCTCTACTTTTCAAAAATGGCGCTTCACCCGGTTATGATTCTGGGCGCCTCATATAGAACATAGAACAGCACAGAACAGGCCCTTCGGCCCTCGATGTTCTGCCGAGCAATGATCACCCTACTCAAGTCAACGTATCCACCCTATACCAGTAACCCAACAGCCCCCCCCCCCATTAACCTTATAAAAAAAAAATAATTTAAATAAAAATTAAAAAAAATTTTTTTTTTTGAGGACTTGACCTTGGTGGGCTGCATAAAGACCTTTGGCGGGCCGCATGCGGCCCGCGGGCCGTAGTTTGCCCACCCCTGCTCTAGAAACAGGGATTCAAATCCCACCACGGCAGCTGATGGGATTTAAATTCAATTAATAAACTCCGGAATTCATCTCAGTAATGGAGACCATGAAACTCTCATCGATTGTTGGAAAAACCCCATCTGGTTCACTAACGCCCTTTAGGGAAGGAAATCTGCCGTCCTTACCTGGTCTGGCCTACATGTGACTCCAAACCCACGGCAAAGTGGTTCACTCCTAACAACCCTCAGAAAAGGCCGAGCAAAACACTGAGTTCAAGGGCAATTAGGGGTGGGCAACAAACACTGCCCCTTTCTAGTGATACCCACATCCTATGAAAGAATAAATTCAAGGGTGGCACAGTGGTGCAGTGGTTAGCACGGCTGCCTCAGGGCGCCGAGGATCAGGGTTCGATCCCGGCCCTGGGTCACTCCATGAAATGAAAATCGCTTATTGTCACGAGTAGGCTTCAATGAAGTTACTGTGAAAAGCCCCTAGTCGCCACATTCCGGCGCCTGTCCGGGGAGGCTGGTACGGGAAGTTTGCATGTGGAGCATGGTATGTGGAGTTTGCACATTCTCCCCATGTCTGTGTGGGTCTCACCCCCACAACTATTGGATTGTCCATGCTAAATTGTCCCTTAATTGGAAAAGAAAATAATTGGGTACTCTAAATTTATTTTAATAAAATAACAAATTCAAAGAAATTAAAGTTCCCATCGGCAATTTCCCCACCCTGAAGATGCTGATTCCTGCTCTAGTGATAGTTGTCCAGATGTCAGCCTGGGCGATGTGTCTGGTGGTTGCACTCTGAGGGCCTTGCCTTACCACCAAAATCCACTTCCCAGGTCACTGGATAGCGAGCAATTATCAAAGATTCCTCGAAATGTGGTTGAACCAGCTCGGGTAACTCACGGTGCAATTGCCAGCAAGTCTGATTTGCTTTTTCAAATGAGTCATTGTCCGAACCAAGGTAAACATTTCACTGGAAATTAAATCAAACACACAGAGTTGTCCGAGAATGGGGACTTAAAGAATAGTTCACAAGCTAGACTCAGAAAATAGTTAGAGCAACTTCTCACACATTCAGGATATTTTCATTTGTTTTATGCTGCTGCTGGTTCAGAGATGATTGGGGGTAAGTTCACCATGAGAAAGGCCCTTGTTCTTCTTCCAATAACATTGTGAGATTTTTAAGATCAAGCTCAGGGGGCAGGCGGAACCTCAGCTGAATTTTTAATCCAAAAGATTGTAGTTCCAACAGTGTGGCACTCCCAAAGCACTGACCCCCCCACCAATGCAGCACTCCCTCAGTACTGACCTCCCAACAGTGTAGCTCTCCCTCAGTACTGACCCTCCGACAGTGCGGCACTCCCAAAGCACTGACCCCCCCCCAACAGTGCAGCACTCCCACATTACTGACCCCCCCAACAGCGCAGCACTCCCAAAGCACTGACCTCCCAACAGTGTAGCATTCCCACAGTACTGACCCTCCGACAGTGCGGCACTCCCACAGTACTGACCCTCCGACAGTGTGGCACTCCCAAAGCACTGACCCCCCAACAGTGTAGCTCTCCCTCAGTACTGACCGCCCCAACAGTGCGGCACTCCCAATGCACTGACCACCCAAACAGTGCAGCACTCCCACAGTACTGACCCTCCGACAGTGCAGCACTCCCACAGTATTGACCGCCCCAACAGTGCGGCACTCCCAAAGCACTGACCCCCAACAGTGCAGCACTCTGACAGTACCGACCCCCCAACAGTGCAGCACTCCCAAAGCACCGACCCCCCAACAGTGCAGCACTCCCAAAGCACCGACCCCCCAACAGTGCGGCACTCCCAATGCACTGACCACCCAAACAGTGCAGCACTCCCACAGTATTGACCGCCCCAACAGTGCAGCACTCCCAAAGCACCGACCCCCCAACAGTGCAGCACTCCCAAAGCACTGACCCTCCAACAGTGCGGCACTCCCAAAGCACTGACCCCCAACAGTGCAGCACTCTGACAGTACTGACCCCCCAACAGTGCAGCACTCCCAAAGCACCGACCCCCCAACAGTGCAGCACTCCCAAAGCACCGACCCCCCAACAGTGCGGCACTCCCAATGCACTGACCACCCAAACAGTGCAGCACTCCCACAGTATTGACCGCCCCAACAGTGCAGCACTCCCAAAGCACCGACCCCCCAACAGTGCAGCACTCCCAAAGCACTGACCCTCCAACAGTGCGGCACTCCCAAAGCACTGACCCCCAACAGTGCAGCACTCTGACAGTACTGACCCCCCAACAGTGCAGCACTCCCAAAGCACCGACCCCCCAACAGTGCAGCACTCCCAAAGCACCGACCCCCCAACAGTGCAGCACTCCCAAAGCACCGACCCCCCAACAGTGCGGCACTCCCAAAGCACTGACCCCCCCCCAAACAGTGCAGCACTCCCACATTACTGACCGCCCCAACAGTGCAGCACTCCCAAAGCACCGACCCCCCCAACAGTGCAGCACTCCCAAAGCACCGACCCCCAAACAGTGCAGCACTCCCAAAGCACTGACCCCCAAACAGTGCAGCACTCCCAAAGCACTGACCCCCCCAACAGTGCGGCGCTCCCAAAGCACTGACCCCCCAACAGTGCGGCGCTCCCAAAGCACT
Source organism: Scyliorhinus canicula (assembly GCF_902713615.1). Lineage (NCBI taxonomy): Eukaryota > Metazoa > Chordata > Chondrichthyes > Carcharhiniformes > Scyliorhinidae > Scyliorhinus > Scyliorhinus canicula. The sequence goes on along the minus strand of NC_052163.1, from coordinate 112,600,744 downwards.
GACCCCCAACAGTGCAGCACTCCCAAAGCACTGACCCCCAAACAGTGCAGCACTCCCACAGTACTGACCGCCCCAACAGTGCGGCCCTCCCAAAGCACCGACCCCCCAACAGTGCGGCGCTCCCAAAGCACTGACCCCCCAACAGTGCGGCGCTCCCAAAGCACTGACCCCCCAACAGTGCAGCACTCCAACAGTACTGACCCCCCAACAGTGCGGCACCCCCACAGTACTGACCCCCCAACAGTGCGGCACTCCCAAAGCACCGACCCCCCAACAGTGCAGCACTCCCAAAGCACCGACCCCCCAACAGTGCAGCTCTCCCTCAGTACTGACCCTCCGACAGTGCGGCACTCCCACAGTACTGACCCTCCGACAGTGCGGCACTCCCACAGTACTGACCCCCCAACAGTGCGGCACTCCCTCAGTACTGACCGCCCCAACAGTGCAGCACTCCCACAGTACTGACCCCCCAACAGTGCAGCACTCCCAAAGCACCGACCCCCCCAACAGTGCAGCACTCCCAAAGCACCGACCCCCCCAACAGTGCAGCTCTCCCTCAGTACTGACCCCCCAACAGTGCAGCACTCCCACAGTACTGACCCTCCGACAGTGCGGCACTCCCACAGTACTGACCCCCCAACAGTGTGGCACTCCCTCAGTACTGACCGCCCCAACAGTGCGGCACTCCCACAGTACTGACCCCCCAACAGTGCAGCACTCCCAAAGCACTGACCGCCCCAACAGTGCGGCACTCCTAAAGCACCGACACGCCAACAGTGCAGCACTCCCACAATACTGCCCCCCCCCCAGCAGTGTACTATTTCAACAGTACTGACCCCCCCAACGGTGTAGCACTCCCTCAGTACTGACCCTGACAGTGCAGGACTCCCTCAGTACTGACCCTCTGACAGTGCAGCACTCCCTCAGTACTGACCCTGACAGTGCGGCGCTCCCTCAGTACTGACCTTCTGACAGTGCAGCACTCCCTCAGAACTGACCCTCTGACAGTGCAGCGCTCCCTCAGTACTGACCCTCTGACAGTGCAGCTCTCCCTCAGTACTGACCCTCTGACAGTGCAGTGCTCCCTCAGCACTGACCCTCTGACAGTGCAGCGCTCCCTCAGTACTGACCCTCTGACAGTGCAGCACTCCCTCAGTACTGACCCTCTGACAGTGCAGCACTCCCTCAGTACTGACCCTCCGACAGTGCGGCCCTCCCAAAGCACTGATCCGCCAACAGTGTAGCACTCCCATAGTACTGACCCTCTGACAGTGCAGCACTCCCTCACAGTAGCATAGTGATTAGCACTGTTGCTTCACAGATCCAGGGTTCCAGGTTTGATTCCTGGCTTGGTCATTGTTTGTGCGGAGTTTTCACTTTCTCCCCGTGCCTGCGTGGGTTTTCTCTGGGTGCTCTGGTTTCCTCCCACAGTCCAAAAATGTGCAGGTTAGGTGGATTGGCCGTGCTAAATTGCCCTTAGTGTCCACAAAGTTCTGGTTGGGTTGAGTTGGGATGGGTGTTGTTACTGGGTTATGGGGATAGTCTGGGGGTGTCGGCTTAGGTGGGTTGCTCTTTCCTAGGGCCAGTGCAGACTCGATGGGCCGAATAGCCTCCTTCTGCACTGTAAATTCTATGAATACTGACTCCCCAACAGTATCATATTCCCTCAGTACTGACCTTCCTACAGTGCAGCACTCCCTCAGTATTGACCCTCTCACAGTGCAGCACTCCCTCTGTACTGACACTCTGACAGTGCAGCACTCCCTCAGTACTGACCCTCTGACAGTGCAGCACTCCCTCAGTACTGACCCTCTGACAGTGCAGCGCTCTCTCAGTACTGACCCTCTGACAGTGCAGCACTCCCTCAGTACTGACCCTCTGACAGTGTGGCACTCCCTCAGTACTGACCCTCTGACAGTGCGGCACTCCCTCAGTACTGACCCTCTGACAGTGCAGCACTCCCTCAGTACTGACCCTCTGACAGTGCGGCACTCCCTCAGTACTGACCCTCTGACAGTACAGCACTCCCTCAGTATTGACCCTCTGACAGTGCAGCACTCCCTCAGTACTGACCGTCTGACAGTGCAGCACTCCCTCAGTACTGACCCTCTGACAGTGCGGCACTCCCTCAGTACTGACCCTCTGACAGTGCAGCACTCCCTCAGTACTGACCCTCTGACAGTGCGGCACTCCCTCAGTACTGACCTTCTGACAGTGCAGCACTCCCTCAGTATTGACCCTCTGACAGTGCCGCACTCCCTCTGTACTGACCTTCGGACAGTGCAGCATTCCCTCAGTACTGACCCCCTGACAGTGCAGCACTCCCTCAGTACTGACCCTCTGACAGTGCCGCACTCCCTCTGTACTGACCTTCGGACAGTGCAGCATTCCCTCAGTACTGACCCCCTGACAGTGCAGCACTCCCTCAGTACTGACCCTCTGACAGTGCAGCGCTCCTTCAGTACTGACCCTCTGACAGTGCAGCGCTCCTTCAGTACTGACCCTCTGACAGTGCAGCACTCCCTCAGTACTGACCCTCTGACAGTGCAGCACTCCCTCAGTACTGACCCTCTGACAGTGCAGCGCTCCCTCAGTACTGACCCTCTCACAGTGCAGCACTCCCTCAGTACTGACCCTCTGACAGTGCAGCACTCCCTCAGTACTGACCCTCTGACAGTGCAGCACTCCCTCAGTACTGACCCTCTGACAGTGCAGCACTCCCTCAGTACTGACCCCGACAGTGCGGCACTCCCTCAGTACTGACCCTCTGACAGTGCGGCACTCCCTCAGTACTGACCCCCTGACAGTGCAACATCCCATCAGTTTAGGAATTTGGGCCAAATGTCTGCCGCGGACTTGAACCCACTGTCCTCTGAGTAGAACTGAGTTTGCTGCTCATTGAAAAATAGTAACAGAGGAGGTGGAAGGACGCTGTGTTTGGTGACAGACTGAAATTGGTCTGCAGGAGATCCAACCAGAACACACCCTGAAAAACTGAAATGATCCTGTATTTCAGAGTTAGAAACATTAAGAGGAGAGTGGACTTCAAAGGGTGAATCAAACAGTGTCAGTCCAGCCAGCCAAACAAGTCTGATCCCAGTTCCTTTATCGGCTGTTACTTACAAAGCCCCTGAAGACAGTGAAGGCAGCAGCAATCAGCAGGTAAACTATGAAGACCAGATCCAGGGGGCGTCGGTACAACCACTTGCTCTGTTCCATGGCAATCTGAGGAAATAGCAACAGCATAATCCTCAATAAACAGTCAATCCAGATTATTCACCTCACACGACTGAACATAATCAATGGCAAAAGAAAACCTGAGATTTTATCATTGATGAACAATAATCAGCTAATAGTCCTATTTAATAAAATAATATAGTGAATAATTAATCTATAGCGAATCAAGAACAGCCAGTTAATAGCAAGGTATAAATATTCGTTAATAAGTCACCATTACAAGAACTCCCTTCATTATAACTGTTTAAATACAAAGCTCCCTCTACACTGTCCCAAACAAACACTCCCAGGACAGGTACAGCACGGGGTTAGATACAGAGTAAAGCTCCCTCTACACTGTCCCCATCAAACACTCCCAGGACAGGTACAGCACAGGGTTAGATACAGAGTAAAGCTCCCTCTACACTGTCCCCATCAAACACTCCCAGAGCAGGTACAGGATAGGGTTAGGTACAGAGTAATGCTCCCTCTACACTGCCCTCATCAAACACTCCCAGGGCAGGTACAGGATAGGGTTAGGTACAGAGTAATGCTCCCTCTACACTGCCCTCATCAAACACTCCCAGGGCAGGTACAGGATAGGGTTAGATACAGAGTAAAGCTCCCTCTACACTTCCCTCATCAAACACTCCCAGGGCAGGTACAGGATAGGGTTAGATACAGAGTAAAGCTCCCTCTACACTTTCCTCATCAAACACTCCCAGGGCAGGTACAGGATAGGGTTAGATACAGAGTAAAGCTCCCTCTACACTGTCCCCATCAAACACTCCCAGGACAGGTACAGCACGGGGTTAGATACAGAGTAAAGCTCCCTCTACACTGTCCCATCAAACACTCCCAGGATAGATAGAGCACGGGGTTAGATACAGAGTAAAACTCCCTCTACACTGTCCCCATCAAACACTCCCAGGACAGGTACAGCACGGGGTTAGATACAGAGTAAAGCTCCCTCTACACTGTCCCCATCAAACACTCCCAGGACAGGTACAGCACGGCGTTAGATACAGAGTAAAGCTCCTTCTACACTGTCCCCATCAAACACTCCCAGGACAGGTACCGCACGGGGTTAGATACAGAGTAAAGCTCCCTCTACACTGTCCCCATCAAACACTCCCAGGACAGGTACAGCACGGGGTTAGATACAGAGTAAAGTACCCTCAATGTAACTCACGCCTGTTAATATCCTTCGCTCTCAGAGTAATCAGTGGTCTGATATATCCAGGTTATTCCAGATGCTCCTTACCTGGTCCGCCGTTATCCGTGGCAAAGCTTTGGGCATCCTATAGATTTTCTTTCCAGCCCAAATTGGGATCAACACATAGGGAATATTCAGCAGGAAGGCAGGACGGATTTCAGTTCCAAATTTACCTTCATGATTGAATACAAAAATGATAGGCTGAGCTACTGACAAGCCAAAATCATTCACGTTGTGCTCTTTGTAAATCATTGCTCTTTGCTTCATTGTTAAAATATTATTTTCACAAGAGGTTAGGTGGAGATTCCAACCATTTCAATCCAATTTCTGAATAAAACACTCCCAGGGTATACAATGGGGTGAGATACAGAATAAATCTCCCTCTGTACTCTTTTGGTGGATATTATATGATCACAGTACATTTTTGCAGCATGCATTAGGATTATCACTTATCTCTATGTTCCTTTCCACCTTTAAAACGCTTCTACTAATTTGCCATTTCGACCAAGCTACTGTAATTTGCCTTAGTGTCTCCTTATGTGGCTCGGTGTCAAACTTTGCATCATTATGCTCCTGTGAAGTGTTTTGGGTGCTATCTATATGTACGATGTGATTTATTCACAATTCTTGCTCCCGTATTCTTTCTCCCTGTTCGGTGTAAGTTTCCTGGGAATAAGCTCAATCGTCGACAGTCGCTTACCTACAACGGTTCCAAGTAAGAGGGTAACGAGACTAATGAGCATGGATCCCAGCCAGTAAAGGCCAACAGTTCGGTAACTCCACCTGTGGGTGAAATCACAAGGTTTTGTGATTACGTGGTACATTCGTCCTGTTATGTATCAGGGAATACATTCCGGCTGGTTCCGCGTCACGTGATGTGTGGTTACGTCAGAATGTTTGCGTAGGCTTTGAGCAGATCACCACCTTTGACTGTGTGAGCAACACCAGGGCCTGGTTTAGTACAGTGGGCAAAACAGCTGGCTTCTAATGCAGAACAAGGCCAGCAGCGCGGGTTCAATTCCCGTACCAGCCTCCCCGAACAGGCGCCGGAATGTGGCGACTAGGGGCTTTTCAGAATAACTTCATTGAAGCCTACTTTGGGGCAGCATGGTAGCATTGTGGATAGCACAATTGCTTCACAGCTCCAGGGTCCCAGGTTCGATTCCGGCTTGGGTCACTGTTTGTGCGGAGTCTGCACATCCTCCCCGTGTGTGCGTGGGTTTCCTCCGGGTGCTCCGGTTTCCTCCCACAGTCCAAAGATGTGCCGGTTAGGTGGATTGGCCATGATAAATTGCCCTTAGTGTTGGGTGGCGTTACTGGGTTATGGGGATAGGGTGGAGGTGTTGACCTTGGGTAGGGTGCTCTTTCCAAGAGCCGGTGCAGACTCGATGGGCCAAATGGCCTCCTTCTGCACTGTAAATTCTATGATAATCTATGATAATCTACTTGTGACAATAAGCGATTATTATTATTAATATTAATAAACCTCTCATCGTGTTTCACAAGAATCCAGAGTGCGAGCACCTCCATACCATTTCTCTTTGTGGTAACTAAGAAATATAACACTTCCTCACGACAATTTGTTTCAGCTCCCAGTACAAGCACAGTTCATGCAGTTGGTTTTAAGTTTGTTAACGTTCTAGTGAATGTGTGCTAGACCATCTCCGAGGTCAGTCTCTCCTTCCAGAGATGCGGTGCCCTGAATTAAACATAGTGCTTCAGATAGAGTGTGAGCTGCTGTTTGATGCCTTACCTCAGGGTTATGGCTGCTATCATCATCAGATAGAGCGCATAATGGACTGTCCCATCCCAGTAACAGATCAGTATACCGTAAGCACTGCGGAGATACGGTTCCCCCTGTCAAAGGAGCAGAGCATCAGTGTGGGCCATCCATCTCCACTCTAACCACCGTCCATCCAACCCCAAACACCGCCAAGTTACAACCATAAAAAGTTGATCAACTTTGATGAAACAGTAGAATGGAGGAAATCACAACTGAGGCTTTGACAACCACTCAGCACACACCCTTCATCATGGTAAAGTGCCAGCGTTTCACACCTCATCCCACCCCGTTTGGGAACGGGAGGTCCCCATCACTAACCTCCAGCCCCTTATATTCAGGCCCTAGCTCCCCAGTGACAAAGAAGCATTTTTACCCTTCCCACCTCCCTCACTGTCTCACCTCACACAGCAGTGGATAAACATTATCACCACGTCAAGGTACAGTCCCCAGGGAGGAGTTGCGATGGTTTGTCGTGGGGTGGGGAGCCGAAATTGCAGCAGGAGAAAGAGGAGTAAAGAAAGAACTTGCATTTGTATAGTGCCTTTCACACCCTCAGGATGTCTCACAGATAGATCATACGATGCCTGAGCCCCGTTTTACAGTTGATGAAGTACACATGGCCACAGGAGCCCAGTTAGCTCAGTCAGCTGGATGACTAACTAGTATGTGGCCCAAATTAACACCACAAGTGCAGGTTCAATTCCCGATCCAGCTGACGTAGGCTTGGGACCCCCCCTGAGAATGGAAATCAATGACAAACCACCACTGCCAAAAACTGCCCAGGAAACAGCTCCAGGTGAAGCATCAACAGATAATGAACCAAAGACCTGTCATTAAGCAGAACTCTCATGAATGAATTGCGCAGAGTTACTGCGACATAGGAGGTTGCCATTTGGCCCATCAAGTTCACTGTTGTGGTGGAGGAAAGACAGCAGCAAATTGGTGCACAACAAGATCCCAAAAACAGCAATCACCAAAGGATCTGTTTTCGTGAAGTTGTCGTGAGATGTGCATTGGGCAGAATTCCTGTGCTCTTTGAAATATTGGATCCACATGAGAAATCAGACGGGGCTTTGATTCAACAAAGCCCCCCCCCCCCCCCCCCCCCCCCCCCCCCCCCCCCCCACCGGCAGTACTGCAGCAGAGCACTAAAATGGATTATGGCCTCAAATCTCCTGAGTAGAGGGAAAGTTTGAATTATGTATGGGGCCCATGGGAGATTGACTGAATCACCAGATAAATGAACTGAATAGCAGCAGGAGAGTGAGAGAGTTCAACAAAATGCTCTCCAGCATCAGTAACAGAGAGTTCTGAAGTTACCTCCTTCAAGTAAAATCCCATGAATCCTTTGATGTAGCCATCCTGTTCCAGGGAGATAACTAAATCGATGACACTTGTGAATGAGAACACAGCGAAGGCTGCAACAAAAGGTAAGAAGTTATTCAATGCGCCAAGTCACACCATCCCACTTCATGTTCCACTTCGGAAGGACAGAGTGGATGGTAAGGGAGGTGGCGTTGCTCTGTTATTTAAGGATGACATCCAGACAATAAGGGATGACATCGGTGCTATGGAGGATAAGGTTGAATCCCTTTGGGTGGAAATCAGGAATAGTAAGGCAAAAAAGTCACTGATAGGAGTAGTCTATAGGCCACCAAATAGTAACATTATGGTGGGGCAGGCAATAAACAAAGAAATAACGGAAACATGTAGAAATGGTACAGCAGTTATCATGGGGGATTTTAATTTACATGTAGATTGGTTTAACCGGGTCGGTCAAGGCAACCTTGAGGAGGAGTTTATAGAATGTATCCGCGATAGTTTCCTAGAACAGTATGGAACCTACGAGGGAACAAGTGGTCCTAGATCTGCTCCTGTGTAATGAGACAGGATTGATTAATGATCTCGTAGTTCGGGATCCTCTCGGAAGGAGCGATCACAATATGGTGGAATTGAAAATACAGATGGCGGGTGAGAAGGTAAAATCAAACACTAGTGTTTTGTGCTTAAACAAAGGAGATTACAATGGGATGAGAGAATAGCTAGCTGAGGTAGACTGGGAGCAAAGACTTTAAGGTGAAACAGTTGAGGAACAGTGGAGAACTTTCCAAGCAATTTTTCACAGTGCTCAGCAAAGGTTTATGCCAACAAAAAGGAAGGACGGTAGAAAAAGGGAAAATCGACTGTGGATATCCAAGGAAATAAGGGAGAGTATCAAATTGAAGGAAAAAGCATACAAAGTAGCAAAGATTAGTGGGAGACTAGAGGACTGGGAAATCTTTAGGGGGCAACAGAAAGCTACTAAAAAAGCTATAAAGAAGAGCAAGATAGATTATGAGAATAAACTTGCTCAGAATATAAAAACAGATAGTAAAAGTTTCTACAAATATATAAAACAAAAAAGCGTGGCTAAGGTAAATATTGGTCCTTTAGAGGATGAGAAGGGAGATTTAATAATGGGAGATGAGGAAATGGCTGAGGAACTGAACAGGTTTTTTGGGTCGGTCTTCACAGTGGAAGACACAAATAACATGCCAGTGACTGATAGAAATGAGGCTATGACAGGTGAGGACCTTGAGATGATTGTTATCACTAAGGAGGTAGTGATGGGCAAGCTAATGGGGCTAAAGGTAGACAAGTCTCCTGGCCCTGATGGAATGCATCCCAGAGTGCTAAAAGAGATGGCTAGGGAAATTGCAAATGCACTAGTGATAATTTACCAAAATTCACTAGACTTTGGGGTGATTGGGGTGAGCAGATTGGAAATTAGCAAACGTGACACCACTGTTTAAAAAAAGGAGGTAGGCAGAAAGTGGGTAATTATAGGCCAGTTAGCTGAACTTTGGTAGTAGGGAAGATGCTGGAATCAATCATCAAGGAAGAAATAGCGAAAGCATTTGGATGGAAATTGTCCAATTGGGCAGACACAGCATGGGTTCATAAAGGGTAGGTCGTGCCTAACTAGTTTAGTGGAATTTTTGAGGACATTACCAGTGCAGTAGATAACGGGGAGCCAATAGATGTGGTATATCTGAATTTCCAGAAAGGTCTTGACAGTGTGCCACACAAAAGGTTGCTGCATAAGATAACGATGCATGGCATTAAGGGTAAAGTAGTAGCATGGATAGAGGATTGGTTAATTAATAGAAAGCAAAGAGTGGGGATTAATGGGTGTTTCGCTGGTTGGCAATCAGTAGCTAGTGGTGTCCCTCAGGGATCAGTGTTGGGTCCACAATTGTTCACAATTTACATAGATGACTTGGAGTTGGGGACAAAGTGCAATGTGTCCAAGTTTGCAGATGACACTAAGATGAGTGGTAAAGTAAAAAGTGCAGAGGATACTGGAAGTCTGCAGAGGGATTTGGATAGGTTAAGTGAATGGGCTAGGGTCTGGCAGATGGAATACAATGTTGACAAATGTGAGGTTATCCATTTTGGTAGGAATAACAGCAAAAGGGATTATTATTTAAATGATAAAATATTAAAACATGCTGCTGTGCAGAGAGACCTGGGTGTGCTAATGCATGAGTCGCAAAAAATTGGTTTACAGGTGCAACAGGTGATTAAGAAGGCGAATGGAATTTTGTCCTTCATTGCTAGAGGGATGGAGTTTAAGACGAGGGAGGTTATGCTGCAATTGTATAAGGTGTTAGTGAGGTGTTAGGTTATAGGGGTCTACAGCATAGAAAAGGCCCTTCAGCCCATCTGGTTTGCGTCAGTCAAAATCAAACACCCAAGTATTCTAATCCCATTTTCCAGCAATTGGCCCATCGCCTTGCATGCCTTGGCAGCGCAAGTGCACATCAAAATGTTATGAGGGTCTCTGCCTCCACCACCCTTTCAGGCAGCGAGTTCCAAACTCCCACCACCCTCTGGATGAACAAGTATTTCCTCACATCTCCTCTAAACCTTTTCCCCCTGGTCATTGATCCCTCCACCAAGGGGAAAAGTTTCTTCCTGTCTACTCTATCGATGCCGCTCATAATTTTGCACATCTCAATTATATCCCACATCAGTCTGCTCAGCTCTAAGGAAAACAACCCCAGTCCATCCAATCTCTCTTACCAGGCAACATCCTGGTAAATCTCCTCTGCCCCCTTTCCAGTGCTATCACATCCCTCCTATAATGTGGGTTCCAGAACTGCACACAATACTCTAGCTGTGGCCTAACCAACGTTTTATACAGAGTCACCAGCGAATCAGACACCCTGAAAATTGCCACCAGCGGCCGTGGGGCCAGGTCTACACAGAGTGTTAAAGAAAGAGCCCCAGAAGCCGATTAATTTGACCCAGGACCAGAACTTATGTGTATGGTTAGCCGGCCCACGTGAGCAAAGCCCACATTTATCCTCAAACCCAGGGGAAAAAAAGCTCATCTTAGCCCTGGTCAAGTGTGTCCTGTGCAAAACCTTGAATTGAATCAGACGCAGCCAGGCACATGAAGACGTGAAGTTGACCCTGTGAAGAGCCTCACTTCACACCTCACCATTAAGAATGGGACCCAATTCACCCTCCCATGTCATTCTCACACCGCTCAACGGATCAGAATCCGTTGCAATGATATGGCCATATATGTCCGAAATAGACCCCCCATTGGGTCCAGCCAAAGACAGAATCTTCTTCAACAGAGAAGAGGGTGGTGCCAAAGGAAAAGCTTTGCGTGAAAAATTGCGAATTTGAAAATACCTGAAAAGACTAGAAGTGGGCGGTTCGAATTTTTCAGCTAACTCCTTAATACTAGTAAACCTCCCCTCCACAAATAGGTCCCCAAACCTCTCCAGATCTTCCTCTCCCAGGGATTAAATGTCGACTCCAAACCAGCTGGTAGGGAAAGGTGATTGTTACAAATGGGGTGAAATGAAGACAGGGAAAGGAACTTGAAATGCCGCCTAAACTACTTCCAAATTCTTAGGGAGGACACCACCACTGGATTCAGTGAAAGTCTAACAGGGGAAAAGGCAACGGTGCAGTAACTATTGCACGCATACTACAGGAGCACGCTTCCATTTGTCCCCAGATAGATCTGGGATCGCCAAGCCACAACAATATTTTCTGAATATTGGCTACCCAATTGTAAAACAACAAATTGGGTAGGGACAAGCCCCTGACTGCCTATCTCTTTCGAACAACGCACCACGGATTCTGGGCCTCCTACCTGCCCAAATAAAGGAAGATATCAATTTGTTGCTCTTACCAAAAAAAGATTTGCAGAGGGAAACGGGGAGACACTGAAAGAAGGATACAAATCTCGGGAGCACATTCATTTTAATAGTCTGAACTCGACCCGCTAAGGATAGGGAAGGTTGTTCCACTTCTGCAAGTCCATTTTAATACTGCTAACCAGACTAGTGTACTTTAGTTTATGAAGTTAGGCCTAGTTCGGGGCCACCCAGGCGAAAGCTGGTCCTGGCCAGGCGAAAATGTAACATCCCCAGTTGGGCCTTCCTCCCAAGGGGAAACACCTCACTATTGTTCAAGCCCAACTTGTACCCAGAAAAGGAGACAAAAATGCTAGGCAGCCTCATTACATCGTCCATGGAGGGTACTGGGTCCGTAATGAAGCGAAGTAGGTCATCCACATAAAGCGACATCCGATGCTCTACCCCTCCCCCGATTTATCCCCCTTCACTTAACAGAGGACCTCAGCACTATAGTATGTGACTCTATTGCCAAAGCAAACACGTACAGGGAGAGTGAACAGCCCTGCCTCATGCCCCTGTTCAACAGAAAATAACCGGAGCTCAGGACATTCTGGTTTAGCACACTGGGCTAAATCGCTGGCTTTTAAAGCAGACCAAGCAGGCCAGCAGCACGGTTCAATTCCCGTACCAGCCTCCTCGAACAGGCGGCGGAATGTGGCGACTAGGGGCTTTTCACGGTAACTTCACTGAAGCCTACTTGTGACAATAAGCGATTTTCATTTTTTCACATTCCTACGAACACTTGCAGTGAGGCCTTTATACAATAGACAAATCCAATAAATAAAACCTCCCAAGAATCTCCAATAAGTACTCCCACGCCACTCTAACAAATGCCTTTTTGGCATCCAGAGAAACAATCACCTCTGGTTTGGGCACCGAAGAGGTGAAAAGAACAACATTTATGTGGCGACATTTATTGGCTGACAATTGTCGACCCTTCACAAAACCCGTATGATCCTCCGAGATTATATTTGGGAGACAAAGCGCCAGCACCCGATACCCAGGGTTCATAGGAATTGTTGGTCCCAGCTATTTTCTTGATTAACCCTGTACTTGAATGCATCCCACTGTTCTATCACAGATTTACCTAAAGGTGTCTGCTCCCAGTCTACTTTGGCCAAATCAGATCTGATCTTACTAAAATCAGCCTTCGCCCAATTTAAAACTTTGATTTCAGGCCCATCCTTGTCCTTTTCCATAACAATCTTAAATCTAACAGAGTTATGATCACTGTCTGCAAAATGCTCCCCACAGATACTTCAACCACTTGCCCGACTTTATTACCTAAAATTAAGTCCAGAACCTCTCCCTCTCTTGTAGGACCTTCTTTGTACTGGCTTAAAAAGTTCTCCTGGATGCATTTTAAGAATTCTGCTCCCTCTAATCCTTTTACACTATGACTACCCCAGTTAATGTTGGGGAAGTTGAAATCCCCCCCACTATCACTGCCCTATAACTTTTACACTTCCCTGAAATTTGATACATATTTACTCTTTTATTTCTCTTGGGCTGTCAGGGTGCCTTTAGGATACTCACAGCAATGTGATTACTCTTTTTTGATTTTTAAGTTCTACCCATATGGCTTCATTTGAAGAGCCTTTTAAGATGTTGTCCCTCATTACTGCTGTAATTGATTCTCTGATCAAAATTGCCACACCCCCTCCTCTTTTACCTCCTTCCCTGTCTCACCTGAAGATCCTATATCCTGGAATATTGAGCTGCCAATCCTGCCCCTCTCTCAACCACGTCCCGGTGACAGCAATGACGTCATACCGTCATGTTTTAATTTGTGCCCTCAACTCATCTGCCTTGTTAGTCAGACTCCTTGCATTAAAATCAATACCATCCAACCTTGCCAAATTCCCTTGTAACTTAAGTGGTCTAGAAATTCTATGACTTCCTGACTCACTTAATGTCTCTTCTAATTTTGGCTGTGCATCCATCCCTGCTGAAACTTCACTTGGGACCCCAGTCAATGGGACGAAAACAACTTTTCTCGGTGGTTACTCATATATCTATGCCTCCAGTTCAGTGGTCACAATTTATATCACCACTGTTCATTGTTTATGGCCTCTTACTATGGCTCACTGCTTCAATTTATGGAGTTAAGCAGTTGGTTCAGATTCAGTTCTGCAGTTGGTGACACACCTTCAGAAACCAGATGAATCTCAGCCCTCTCCACAGGCAATCAAATCAACATTCCCCATCACTTACCGTAGAATAGGGGGTCCTTTGGGGGTGTTCCTATGACGAGCAGGTACAACACCAACAGCAGGCCAAGGAGAACTCCGGCAGCAGCGTAAAATACCACCATGGGACTTTAAATGGAAAAAGGAGAAAGGAATTAAGCACAAGTGCTCCAAAGGAGGTGACGGTAACTATTTGGAAAGGCTGAATAGGCCGTGAATTTCTTTTCTAAAAAAAAGAGGTTGAGGATTGACCTTTTTAAGATGATGGAAGGGTTTGAGAGGGTAGTCACAGAGAAGATGTTTCCATCTAATAGATAGAGGATACTCACTAACAAATCAACTTCTTTACCCAGAGAGTGGTGAGAATGGGTAACGCGGTCCCACCAAGAGTGGTTGAGGCGATTCATACAAAGAAGGAGAATAGCAAGGAAGAGCTGAGTAAACGTAAACGCGTGAAGAAGAAATGAATAGATAGAGGATGTGGTGATACGGGGAGGAGAAGAGAGTGTTAGGAGAAGGCTTGTGTGAAGCAGAAACACCAACATGCACTGCGGAACTGAATGGTTTTTATTGCTGTAAATTGAAACTTAATTTGAACCCAAATGGCTGTAGTGATTAGCAATAAAAATGCAGAGAGCCAACCTTCATCAGTTAAGATTCCCATTTCCACCATTCTTGGGTTTGTGGACATATTTCTAATTGTGACTTCAGATCACTGACAAAAATACATGAAAAATCGGGGTGGCACGGTAGCACAGTGGTTAGCACTGCTGCCTCACGGCACCGAGGACCCCGTGTACGATCCTGGCCCCAGGTCACTGTCCGTGTGGAGTTTGCACGTTCTCCCCGTGTCTGCGTGGGTCCCCCCCTCACAACCCAAAAAGCCGTGCAGATAGGTGGATTGGCTATGCTAAATGAAATGAAATGAAAATCGCTTATCGTCACAAGTAGGCTTCAAATGAAGTTACTGTCATTGCTGCCTACGGCGCTGAGGACCGGGGTTCGAATCCCGGCCCTGGGTCACTGTCCGTGTGGAATTTGCACATTCTCCCCGTGTCTGCGTGGGTTTCGCCCCCACAACCCAAAAGATGTGCAGGATAGGTGGATTGGCCACGCTAAATTGCCCCTTAACTGGAAAAAATAATTGGGTACTCTAAATTTATTTTTAAAAAATGAAGTTACTGTGAAAAGCCCCTAGTCGCCACATTCCGGCACCTGTTCGGGGAGGCTGGTACGGGAATTGAACCGTGCTGCTGGCCTGCCTTAAAAGCCAGCTCTTTAGCCCTGTGCTAAACCAGCCCTTAATTGAAAAAAAAGGAATTGGATATTCTAAATTTATAAAAAAAATAAAATAAGAGAAAAAATAATAAAAATTCTCATGAATTAGCCAGGGTCTAGACTAGTCCAATTCTGACTCCAGATTGGCGTTAATCAACAGATCATAGGCATCGGTCTGTGCTCACCAGTGGAAAACTCAAGTACTGCACAGTGGCGACGTGGTTAGCACTGCTGCCTCATGGTAGCATTGTGGTAGCATTGGTAGCATTGTGGATAGCACAATCGCTTCACAGCTCCAGGGTCCCAGGTTCGATTCCGGCTTGGGTGACTGTCTGTGCGGAGTCTGCACATCCTCCCCGTGTGTGCGTAGGTTTCCTCCGGGTGCACCGGTTTCCTCCCACAGTCCAAAGATGTGCAGGTTAGGTGGATTGGCCATGATAAATTGCCCCATAGAGTCCAAAATTGCCCTCAATGTTGGGTGGGGTTACTGCGTTATGGGGATAGGGTGGAGTTGTTGACCTTGGGTAGGGTGCTCTTTCCAAGAGCCGGTGCAGACTCGATGGGCTGTATGGCCTCCTTCTGCACTGTAAATTCTATGATTCTATGACGCCGATGACCCAGGTTCGATCCCAGCCCCGGGTCACTGTCCGTGAGAAGTTTGCACTTTCTCCCCGTGTCTGTGTGGGTCTCACCCCCACAACCCAAAAAGATGTGCAGGCTAGGTGGATTGGCCACTCTAAAATTGCTCCTTAATTGGGGAAAAATATACAATTGGGTACTCTAAATTTATTTTACAAAATGGAAATCTCCACCTCTGAGCTCAAGGTATAAAGTCAAGACTAACAGCAGCGTGCAAAGAGCGAGTGTGACGTTGCAGAATCTGCTGATAAGTGGAATTGGCTCTATGTATGCTGGAGAAAGGTGAGCACAGCTCGAACTACCCATACAATATGATTCAATTGCTTTCCCCTGACCACCTGCTCGATGTAACCTGCTCAGCCTTTTGTCTGATTTGATGCACATATTCTTGCCATGTTACATTCCTGAAATCTGTTGTAGTTACCACTGATCTGGACACTATTGTCCAGATACTATTGAACCCGTGGCTGGCACAGCAACACCAACTACTCTGACCTCTGAACCTTGACTTGGCACAACAGGTTTGTACACATCCGTCCATGTTATTTTCTTCTCCCTGCTGCCCACCTCAACCCCCAACTCCAGAATGGACTCTCACTGGGGTACAGGATCCCCCTCCTCTCCTGAAGGTGTTGACTCCCATTGGGGTACAGGGTCCCCCTCCTCTCCTGAAGGTGCTGACTCCCATTGGGGTACAGGGTCCCCCTCCTCTCCTGAAGGTGCTGACTCTCACTGGGGTACAGGATCCCCCTCCTCCCCTGAAGGTGCTGACTCTCACTGGGGTACAGGACCCCCCTCGTCTTCCAAAGGGCTGACTCTCACAGGAGTACGGGCCCCCCTCCTCTCCTGAAGGTGCTGACTCTCACAGGAGTACAGGCCCCCCTCCTCTCCTGAAGGTGCTGACTCTCACAGGAGTACGGGCCCCCCTCCTCTCCTGAAGGTGCTGACTCTCACTGGGGTACAGGGTCCCCCTCCTCTCCTGAAGGTGCTGACTCTCACTGGAGTATGGCCTCCTCCTCTCCTGAAGGGGCTGACTCTCACTGGGGTACATTGTCCTCCTCCTCCCCTGAAGGGGCTGACTCTCACTGGGGTACAGGGTTCCCCTCCTCCCCTGAAGGTGCTGACTCTCACTGGGGTACAGGGTCCCCTTCCTCCCCTGAAGGGGCTGACTCTCACTGGGGTACGGGGTCCCCTCCTCTCCTTTTTTTTTAAGAATTTAGAGTACTCAATTATTTTTTCCAATTAAGGGGCAATTTAGCATGGCCAATCCACCTATCCTGCACATCTTTTGGGTTGTGGGGGCGAAACCCACGCAGACACGGGGAGAATGTGCAAACTCCACACGGACAGTGACCCAGGGCCGGGATGTCCCCTCCTCTCCTAAAGGTGCTGACAGTCACTGGGGTACAGGGTACCCCTCCTCTTCCAAAGGGCTGACTCTCACTGGGGTACATTGTCCCCCTCCTCCCCTGAAGGGGCTGACTCTCACTGGGGTACAGGGTCCCCCTCCTCTCCTGAAGGGGCTGATTCTCACATGGGGTACAGACCCCCTCCCCTCCTGAAGGTGCTGACTCTCAGTGGGGTACGGGTCCCCCTCCTTTCCAAAAGGGCTGACTCTCACTGGGGTACGGGTCCCCCTCCTCTCCTGAAGGCGCTGACTCTCACTGGGGTACAGACCCCCTCCTCACCTGAAGGTGCTGACTCTCACTGGGGTACGGGTCCTCCTCCTCACCTGAAGGTGCTGACTCCCACTGGGGTTGGGGTCCCCCTCCTCTCCTGAAGGTGCTGACTCTCACTGGGGTTGGGGTCCCCATCCTCTCCTGACGTTGCTGACTCTCACTGGCGTACGGGTCCCCCTCCTCTCCTGACGTTGCTGACTCTCACTGGCGTACGGGTCCCCCTCCTCTCCTGAAGGTGCTGACTCTCACTGGGGTACAGGGCCCCCCTCCTCCCCTGAAGGTGCTGACTCTCACTGGGGTACAGGGTCCCCCTCCTCTCCTGAAGGTGCTGACTCTCACTGGGGTACAGGGTCCCCCTCCTCCCCTGAAGGTGCTGACTCTCACTGGGTTACAGACCCCCTCCTCCCCTGAAGGTGCTGACTCTCACTGGGGTTCGGGCCCCCTCCTCCCCTGAAGGTGCTGACTCTCACTGGGGTACGGGTCCCCCTCGTCTCCTGAAGGTGCTGACTCTCACTGGAGTATGGGCCCCCTCCTCTCCTGAAGGTGCTGACTCTCACTGGGGTACATTGTCCCCCTCCTCCCCTGAAGGTGCTGACTCCCACTGGGGTATAGGGTCCCCCTCCTCCCCTGAAGGGGCTGACTCTCACTGGGGTACGGGGTCCCCTCCTCTCCTAAAGGTGCTGACAGTCACTGGGGTACAGGGTACCCCTCCTCTTCCAAAGGGCTGACTCTCACTGGGGTACATTGTCCCCCTCCTCCCCTGAAGGGGCTGACTCTCACGGGGTACAGGGTCCCCCTCCTCCCCTGAAGGTGCTGACTCTCACTGGGGTACAGGGTCCCCCTCCTCTCCTGAAGGGGCTGATTCTCACATGGGGTACAGACCCCCTCCCCTCCTGAAGGTGCTGACTCTCACTGGGGTATGGGTCCCCCTCCTTTCCAAAAGGGCTGACTCTCACTGGAGTATGGGCCCCCTCCTCTCCTGAAGGTGCTGACTCCCACTGGGGTATAGGGTCCCCCTCCTCTCCTGAAGGGGCTGTCTCTCACTGGGGTACAGGGCCCCCCTCCTCTCCCAAAGGGCTGACTATCACTGGAGTATGGGCCCCCTCCTCTCCTGTAGGTGCTGACTCTCACTGGGGTACGGGTCCCCCTCCTCTCCTGAAGGTGCTGACTCTCACTGGGGTACAGACCCCCTCCTCACCTGAAGGTGCTGACTCTCACTGGGGTTGGGGTCCCCCTCCTCTCCTGAAGGTGCTGACTCTCACTGGGGTACAGACCCCCTCCTCACCTGAAGGTGCTGACTCTCACTGGGGTACGGGTCCTCCTCCTCACCTGAAGGTGCTGACTCTCACTGGGGTTGGGGTCCCCCTCCTCTCCTGAAGGTGCTGACTCTCACTGGGGTTGGGGTCCCCCTCCTCTCCTGACGTTGCTGACTCTCACTGGCGTACGGGTCCCCCTCCTCTCCTGACGTTGCTGACTCTCACTGGGGTACAGGGACCCCTCCTCTCCTGAAGGTGCTGACTCTCACTGGGGTACAGGGTCCCCCACCTCTCCTGAAGGTGCTGACTCTCACTGGGGTACGGGTCCCCCTCCTCTCCTGAAGGTGCTGACTCTCACTGGGGTACAGACCCCCTCCTCACCTGAAGGTGCTGACTCTCACTGGGGTACGGGTCCTCCTCCTCACCTGAAGGTGCTGACTCTCACTGGGGTTGGGGTCCCCCTCCTCTCCTGAAGGTGCTGACTCTCACTGGGGTTGGGGTCCCCCTCCTCTCCTGACGTTGCTGACTCTCACTGGCGTACGGGTCCCCCTCCTCTCCTGACGTTGCTGACTCTCACTGGGGTACAGGGACCCCTCCTCTCCTGAAGGTGCTGACTCTCACTGGGGTACAGGGTCCCCCACCTCTCCTGAAGGTGCTGACTCTCACTGGGGTACAAGTCCCCCTCCTCTCCTGAAGGTGCTGATTCTCACTGGGGTACAGGGACCCCCTCCTCTCCTGAAGGTGCTGATTCTCACTGGGGTAGAGGGTCCCCCTCCTCTCCTGAAGATGCTGACTCTCACTGGGGCACAGGGACCCCTCCTCTCCTGAAGGTGCTGATTCTCACTGGGGTACAGGGTCCCCCTCCTCCCCTGAAGGTGCTGTCTCTCACTGGGGTATAGGGTCTCCCTCCTCTCCTGAAGGTGCTGTCTCTCACTGGGGTACATGGTCCCCCTCCTTTCCTGAAGGTGCTGACTCTCACTGGGGTACAGGGTCACCCTCCTCACCTGAAGGTGCTGATTCTCACTGGGGTTGGGGTCTCCTCCTCTTTCCCATGCAGAGACAGACCCCTCCCCCAGTCTGCAGGAACTGACCTGAATCAAATCCTTGCAGAGAGTGATTTGCCGAATCACCCGCCTATCGGCTCCAGCCTCACCTGTCCATGGCGGACACCCTGTTGAGCAGGAAGGAGATTGGGATGGCGCTGAGGGACAGCAGGAAAGCCGCGGTTCCCGCTCCCACCCGCATCCTGCCGCTTCTCGATTGTCCCCAGTCCCGGGAATGAAGCTCGGGTTGTTCCAGCTCAGATTCCAGTCGCCGATTGACTGAGAGCAAAGGTCACAAATCAATAACACCGGGAAAGGGAAAGAACTGGATACACAGCACCCGGAAAAGACAGGAGCCAGGAACACCCATTCCCGGGAACACAGTACAATCCCACTCCCGGGAACACCCACACCCGGGAACAGTGCAATCCCACTCCCGGGAACACAGTGCAATCCCACTCCCGGGAACACCCACACCCGGGAACACAATGCAATCCCACTCCCGGGAACACCCACACCCGGGAACACAATGCAATCCCACTCCCGGGAACACCCACACCCGGGAACAGTGCAATCCCACTCCCGGGAACACAGTGCAATCCCACTCCCGGGAACACCCACACCCGGGAACACAGTGCAATCCCACTCCCGGGAACACAGTGCAATCCCACTCCCATGAACACAGTGTAATCCCACTCCCGGGAACACCAACTCCCGGGAACACAGTGCAATCCCACTCCCGGGAACACCGTGCAATCCCACCCCAGGAACACCCACTCCCGGGAACACAATGCAATCCCACTCCCGGGAACACCCACTCCCGGGAACACAGTGCAATCCCACTCCCAGGAACACAGTGCAATCCCACTCCCGGGAACACAGTGCAATCCCACTCCCGGGAACACAGTGCAATCCCACTCCCATGAACACAGTGTAATCCCACTCCCGGGAACACCAACTCCCGGGAACACAGTGCAATCCCATTCCCGGGAACACAGTGCAATCCCACTCCCGGGAACACCGTGCAATCCCACCCCAGGAACACCCACTCCCGGGAACACAATGCAATCCCACTCCCGGGAACACCCACTCCCGGGAACACAGTGCAATCCCACTCCCAGGAACACAGTGCAATCCCACTCCCGGGAACACCCACTCCTGGGAACACAGTGCAATCCCACTCCCGGGAACACCCACTCCCGGGAACACCGTGTAATCCCACTCCCGGGAACACAGTGCAATCCCACCCCGGGAACACAGTGCAATCCCACTCCCGGGAACACCCACTCCCGGGAACATCCACTCCAGGGAACACAGTACAATCCCACTCCTGGGAACACCCACTCCCGGAACCACAGTGCAATCCCACTCCCGGGAACATAGTGTAATCCCACTCCCGGGAACACAGTGCAATCCCATTCCCGGGAACACCCACTCCCGGAACCACAGTGCAATCCCACTCCCGGGAACATAGTGTAATCCCACTCCCGGGAACACAATGCAATCCCACTCCCGGGAACACCCACTCCCGGGAACACAGTGCAATCCCACTCCCGGGAACACAGTGCAATCCCACTCCCGGGAACACCCACTTCAGGGAACACATTAGAATCCCATTCCTGGGACACCCATTCCCGGGAACACAGTGCAATCCCACTCCCAGGAACACCCACTCCTGGGAACACAGTGCAATCCCACTCCCGGGAACACAGTACAATCCGACTCCCAGGAACACAGTACAATCCCACACCCGGGAACACAGTACAATCGCACACCCGGGAACACCCACTCCCAGGAACACAGTACAATCCCACTCCCGGGAACACCCACTCCCGGGAACACAGTACAATCCCACTCCCGGGAATACCCAGTCCCGGGACAACAGTGCAATCCCACTCCCGGGAACACAGTGCAATCCCACTCCCGGGTACACCCACCCCCGGGAACACAGTGCAATCCCACCCCCGGGAACACCCCACCAGGGAACACAGTGCAATCCCACTCCCGGGAACACCCACTCCCGGGAACACAGTGCAATCCCACTCTCTAACACACACCCCCCACCCACACACCCCAACTCCAGAGAGCCTTCCAGTCTGGCTATGCCTCAAATTTTAGAATTTACATCCAGATTTCAAATCCCTCTGTTGCCTGACTCCTCCCCATTTATGTAATCTCCTCCAGTCCCACAACTGACAGAGTGCTCTCTCAGAGGGAACTATGAGACATTGGGAAGGCACGGCAGGATTTTGACCTAACAGCATGGTGGGTGTACCTACACCTCAGAAACTGCAGTGGTTCAAGAAGGCAGCTCGCCACCACCATCTCAAGGACAATTAGTGATGGGCAATAAATGCTGGTCTAGTGATGTCCAGATACCCTAAAAGAAAAAAATACATGCCTGCGCTCTTCCAGTGTTGGCCTCTTTGAGCATTCCCCCTATATTTAGTGCTCTACCATTGGCGACTATCCTTTCAGCTGCCTAGACTTTAAGCTCTGGAATGTCCTCACTAAACCTCTCCATCTTCCCTTTTACTAGCATTCTTTCAAACTTACCTCTATGATCAAGCTTTTGGAAACTTAATCATATTCCCATGAGGTTCAGAGTCAAGTATGATAACACTCCCCTGTGCAGTGTCCTGGGATGATATACATTTGTAAAGTACCTTCCTTGTAAATTCATGCTGTTAGATAGAGGGGCAGCAAGGTTCCTGCCCCAGATCACTTTTCAGCTAACCTGTGTATTAGGGTGGACTATAGGCGAGTTCCTCCATAGTGCTGTGAATCTCCAGAATTCTCCACAGTGGAGGGCTGGAAATGCTCCATTGTTGAGTGCACGCAAAACTGAGTTAGATTATTTTTGGTCTCTCAGCAATGAAGCGATATGAGGAGCAGGCAAGAAAGTGGAATGGAGATAGAAGATCAGCCATGATCGCGCTGAATAGGACGCGGCACGGTGGCGCCCAGTGGTTAGCACTGCTGCCTCACGGCACCAAGGACCCGGGTTTGATCCCGGCCCCGGGTCACTGTCCGTGTGGAGTTTGCACATTCTCCCCGTGTCTGCGTGGGTCTCACCTTCACAACCCAAAGATGTGCAGGGTAGGTGGATTGGTCATGCTAAATTGCCCCTTAATTGGAAAAACAATTGAATTGAAATGAAAAGAAAATCGCTTGTCACAAGTAGGCTTCAATTAAGTTACTGTGAAAAGCCCCTAGCGCCTGTTCGAGGAGGCTGGTACGGGAATTGAACCGTGCTGCTGGCCTGCCTTGGTCTGCTTTAAAAGCCAGCGATTTAGCCCAGTGTGCTAAAAACAAATGACAGTGCTGAATGGCGGAATAGGTTTGATAAGCCATATGGCCTACTCTAGGTCCTATTTCCTCTGGTCTTTGACATGGTTTGTCTCATCTGTGTTGCCCCACATAGTCCAATAACCTGTCCTGTAGGGATAAGCAAGTTGTAGGCATTGGTTGAGCCATATTTGGAGTTCGGTATCTAAATTCCAAGTCTCTCCACTGTTCTCCCAGAAATTAGTTAATCTAACAATGGTCCAGGAATCAAACCTTTCTCAACTGCGAGACTCCCTTATTGGGGAAAATGTAAAAATAGGCACCCTTAAAAAAGAAATCATGACTCCTGTGATGTTTAGAAGGATAAAATTTATTTAAGCACAAACATGCAGCAGTTCCTACATTTTGCAAGAAAATGTTTGAATGACCTTCTTCCACAGATTAAAATGTTACTGAGCAACTATCAGAGATGTCCAAAACGGTTGAGATTTCTCCTGCCGGATGTCAGGGCCTTAGTAACACATCCTCAGGTTTTTCTCAGAGTGTTTAAAGCAGCTACAGAGAATTGTTCCCTCAGCTGCAGGGTCAAGATATACGAGAACAGAGTGTGATGCACTACAGTCTACTCTTGCACCGGAATCTCTGCAGAGTGGGTAGATGAGAAAGGAGGGGGGTTGGACTTCCTCTCCAAATGTACCAGGACTCCGAATTGCTATCATCTTTACTGCTTACTGTGGGATTCAGCACGGCTTTCATGGTATTGGGAACCAAACAAGGCATTAAAAAAAAAGCCTCTTCTCTGCACGGTCCTCATTTCTGTGGTGAGGGAAAGTTTATTTGAGTCCGGAAAGGTAATTGGAAGGAATGCGGCCCAATAGCAGTGGTACAGAAAGTTCCGGCATTGTTGTTTTTCACAGAAATCCAACTTGAGTTCATCCCTCGCAAGCACGGTCATCTGATCACTGCACCTTTGAAGAACCAAACTAAACATCACAGCCAACGATTGAATGGTGAAGTCTCCTTGTATCTGCGTGGGGAAGTGTCGGAGTCAGTAATAAGGCCTCCTCGGGTTGTTCTGAAACAAAGGACAGTCCAGTGTTAATTCATCCAGAAATGTCAGGCAGCAAAAAGAACACACAGTCCAACAAGCCTGGCTGACAAAACCAGGATGGTTGGAACATGACCAGCTCTGCCTACACCCCTCCACGTTAAACACCCCCCGCCATGTAACCTCCTGGGGAAGGCAAACAAGGGGGAGCAAAAACCTCGGGACAATAAGGGGAAAAAATAATCTGGAAAGTGCTCAAGTCAGCAGCCAGATGGCGAACTCACAACCCTGGACAAGTGCAACCACTATAACAGGGCATTCCACTCGATTGCACCGTTGGCTCAACATCCATCCATGAATACCCTACATCATCCACGCACCGCGGCTACACTGTGAACAAATTCACTGTAGTAACCTAACATAGTTAATTCATCTTTATGCTTCCTGTGACCCTGAAACTGAGGAGAGCGTCAGCAACGTAGTGGGAACATTATCACCTCGCAGTCACACACAGAATCAAAGAATAATACTAGACCACGGAGGCCAATTGTCCCAATGTCCTATTCAATTAGAAACATAGGAACAGGAGGCCATTCAGCCACTCAGCCCTGTAGATCAACAAAATGAAAGCAGTATCTTTATTTTCAAATTTAAGATCCCAAATCCAGCGATCGAGGCCTTTAAGGTGGAGGCTCTCGGGTAATCTGAATAAATTCCATTAAATTGGAACGCACAACACAGAGTGGCAAGAGCCCTTGGCCCTTCTCCATCCCTTGTTGTGATCACCTACCAGTGGGTTGGGCCTGAACCTGTAGGCCAGCATCATCCTCTTGCGGAATGCTTCATACTCATCATCGTCTTTATTCAGCTCTGCTGGGCGATCAATGCCAAACCCAGCTCCATCCATCGCTGTATTCCCTCTATGCAGACAAAAAATAAAGCGGAAGGTCAGTCACATGGAGAGAGTAGAGAAGCCGGGATGTGTCACCTCAGAGCAGAGAAAGTTAGAAAGACTTCAAATCAAAATTACTGGGCATATTGAGAGAGTATATGTGGGGAGATTGTTTCCAGTGGCAGGAGCGTTGGTAACCAGAGGGATAACCGTTTTAAGAATTTATTTTTTTTGGATCTGGTTATATTTCTTTTCACAGTAACTTCATTGAAGCCTACTCATGACAATAAGCGATTTTCATTTCATTTTTCATTTTCATTCATATTCCTTAGTTGCCGCAAAGAGAAAAAGACATGGAGGTGTCCCAATCCTCGTCGCCAGTTTTCTCTCCTGTTATATTTCTTGGTTGCCACAAAGGGAAATGGTATAGAGGTGCCCACATTCTGGATTCTTGTGAAACACGATGAGGTTTATTAAGAGGTGTTGCTCATACAATCAAAGGTGGTGATCTGCTCAAAGCCCACACAAACACTCTGCTGACATCACTCCACATCATGTGACACAGAACCAGCAGGAATGTACTCCCAGATACATAACAGATCTGGAATTAGATTGAGATTCAAAAAGCATGTAGATCTGGAGAATTGGCACGTGTGGAAGATCCCCCCCCCACCCCAAAAAAAAACCCAATCCTGCAAGGAATAACCATGGCTGTGTTTTTTTAAATTTAAAGTAACCCATTTCCCCCCCCCCAATTAAGGAGCAATTTATCGTGACCAATCCACCTACCCTGCACATCTTTGGGTTGTGGGGGTGAGACCCACGCAGACATGGGGAGTGTGTGCAAACTTCACATGGAGCTGGATCAAACCCAGGTCCTCAGCGCTAGGAGGCAGCAGTGCTAACCACTGTGCCGCCATGCCACCCTCCTTGGTTGTGTTGAGAATATAACATAACTCAGGCAGTGGCCTGATGCTGTGTGATTTCCTGCTCTAGGCTGTTGGCCATTTCATCATTCATATTAGGTTCAGATGGGCATCCAAATTGGAAAATTAAAATGAGAAAAGGGGAATAAAGGGGGGCATTCAGGGTGGTGGGGCAATTGAAGGGGCAGCATTGGGGTTGGCGGTGATGTCTCCCATTTCCAACAATCATGATACTTACCATCCAAGTTGACATTCACAAGAATGGCCTCCAATACAGATCTTTTGCTGTACAAGGATTGGAATTAAAATAACTACAGTCATTAAAATAACTACCGACAGGTAGTATTGAGGAAGCAAGGGGTCTGCAGAAGGACTTGGACAAGCTAGGAGAGTGGGCAATGAAGTGGCAAATGAAATACAATGTGGAAAAGTGTGAGGTTATGCACTTTGGAAGGAGGAAACTAGGCATAGACTATCTTCTAAATGGGGAAATGCTTCGGAAAGCAGAAGCACAAAGGGACTTGGGCGTACTTGTTCACGATTCTCTTAAGGTTAATGTGCAGGTTCAGTCAGCAGTTAAGGCAAATGCAATGTTAGCATTCATGTCAAGAGGGCTAGAATACAAGATCAGGGATGCACTTGAGAGGCTGTATAAGGCTCAGGTTAGACCCCATTTGGAGTATTGTGAGCAGTTTTGGGCCTCATATCTGAGGAAGGATGTGCTGGCCTTGGAAAGGGTCCAGAGAAGGTTCACAAGAATGATCCCTGGAATGAAGAACTTGTCGTAGGAGGGACGTTTGAGGATTCTGGGTCTGTACTCGTTAGAGTTTAGAAGGATGAGAGGGGACCTTATTGAAATGTACAAGATACTGTGAGGCCTGGATAGAGTGGACGTGGAGAGGATGTTCCCACTTGTAGGAAAAACTAGAACCAGAGGACACCATCTCCGACTAAAGGGACGATCCTTTAAAACAGAGATGAGGAGGAATTTCTTCAGCCAGAGGGCGGTGAATCTGTGGCACTTTTTGCCGCAGAAGGCTGTGGAGGCCAAATCACTGAGTGTCTTTAAGGCAGAGATAGATAGGTTCTTGATTAATAACGGGATCAGGGGTTATGGGGAGAAGGCACGAGAATGGGGATGAGAAAAATATCAGCCATGATTGAATGGCGGAGCAGACTTGATGGGCCAAGTGGCCTAATTCTGCTCCTCTGTCTTATGGTCTGATGGTCTTATTCCCCTGCCCCCATTAAAAGTACATTACCGGTACTTCGAAAACATGTACAACAATGTTGAAGAATGCTTGTCGCAGAATTCTCATGAAGGTACCCAAAAATTCCCTCCCTATTCCTCATTTCCCTATTTAGGCAACTAAATTATTTCATACACCAAAGCCTGGGTGGTCCACTACTATTTCAGTACCTGGGGACGGGAGCTTTGATGCCTTGTCCATCCGAGCCCAATCCATCGCCCTCCTTCCAGCCCATTTTCATAAGCATCTGGTAACCAATGTTCTCCACAGTAATTTTGAACTCCTTGTAGTCAGAGTAATCCGGCTCTCTCCCTTCCTATGAGAGACGAACGAGAAAGTGTTGAAGCATTCAGACACACGGAACAATGTACAGGCATTTCCCCCATGTTATCACTGACCGACATCAGTTCCCAATTCAGCAAGCCCTCGCTTTTCAACTTCTCATCTAGGTTTTCAAAAACTATCCGTTGCCTCCCCCTTTACTATCTCTAATCTCCAGCCCAACAACCCCTCACCCAGATCTCTGCACTCCTTCAATTCGTATGCATCAATGATTTTCATTGCTCCACTACTGGCAGCAATGCACCTTTTTTTTGTTCTGTAGTGGGTGACTTATCTGTTTACACGCATCAGCCCTTGAATGCTTTTGCTCAGTCACAAATGAGCAGTGACTTCAAAGGGACCAAATCATGCGCAGTTTGTGCTGAAGTCTTTCCATTGCAGCATGGAGGTAACATCGATTGGCAGCCGATTCTTAGGAATCTAGTCCTGAAGCACTGGAATTCGCCCAAAAATCCATTCCATCTCTATTCCCTCCTCCAAGAAATTATTTAACATCAAAATCTTTGACCAAACTTTGAGTTCATCTGTCCAAAGGTGCTTTTGAGTAATTACTTAGGTGGTTCAGGATCAGCTATTATCTGATGTTGCTCCTGTAAAACACTCAGGATGTTTTTATCATGTTAAAGGCACTACATTCTCCCAGTGTCTGCCGAGGTCTCACCCCCACAACCCAAAGATTTACAGGGTGAGTGGATTGGCCAGCTAAATTGCCCAATTGGAAATTGTTTTTAAAAAGGCACGACATAACTGCAAGTTGTTACTGTTGCTAAATGTCATGATGGCCCAGATGTTGGTGGCACTTAACACGGAATATCATAGGTCCGCAGCTTCTATCTTGGTGTGCACTAGGTACAATCGAGTCACTGCTAGCTGTGCAGAGACTTGCAAACTTCACTTTCATAACTACAAGAATGAGTTCAATCATTACCAACATGCTTCATTGGTAAAAAAGCCTGAATCCCTGATTAAGGGTAGCTTGAATGAACCAAAATGGAATTGGAAAAGCAAGCGATGAAACTCGCCCTTGTCCACTAACTGTGACGACAGCATGAAATCAATTGGAGAGTCTCAATCCAGCTCCCACTAACTACAAGCCTACAGCATAGAACATCTAATTTATCCCTTAATCTCATTGCTAGTAGACCAAGAGGGCTGGTGTAGACAAGAAAATGTCACGCCAGTGCAGTGGGGGCATTCTTCAGAATTTGACCAGAAACACATTTGTGGGTAATGTAGAGGGAGCTTTACTCAGTACCTAGCTCGTCCTGCACCTTCCTTGGGAGTGTTTGATGGGGACAGTGTAGATTGAGCTTTACTCTGTATCTAACCCCGTGCTGTACCTGTCCTGGGAGTGTTTGATGGGGACAGTGTAGAGGGAGGTTTACTCTGTATCTAATCCCGTGCTGTACCTGTCCTGGGAGTGTTTGATGGGGACAGTGTAGAGAGAGCTTTACTCTGTATCTAACCCCGTGCTGTACCTGTCCTGGGAGTGTTTGATGGGGACAGTGTAGAGGGAGCTTTACTCTGTACCTAACTCCATGCTATACCTGTTCTGGGAGTGTTTGATGGGGACAGTGTAGAGGGAAGGTAACTCTGTATCTAACCCCATGCTATACCTGTCCTGGGAGTGTTTGATGGGGACAGTGTAGAGGGAGCTTTACTCTGTACCTAACTCCATGCCATACCTGTTCTGGGAGTGTTTGATGGGGACAGTGTAGAGGGAAGGTAACTCTGTATCTAACCCCGTGCTATACCTGTCCTGGGAGTGTTTGATGGGGACAGTGTAGAGGGAGCTTTACTCTGTATCTAACCCTGTGCTGTACCTGTCTTGGGAGTGTTTGATGGGGACCTTTTAAAGGGAGATTTACTCTGTAGCTAACCTGTGCTGCAACAGCCTTGGTTAAGATCGGAAAGGATTACTCAAAAGCAGCAACAGCGATATTCCAATAGGTAGTATTTTTGGGTAGGCTAACTTACCTTTAGAGCTTTGAATGTCTCCATGAATTTGTCCAGTTCATCAGGGGGTAGGAAGTCTCCAATGAAGTGTTTCCCTCGCCCCATCTTGGTCAGTTGTTCTGCCCATTCTATCAAACACATACAAATCGAGTTGGAATATAGGCAACTAGCTGTGTGCACTGCTAATGCTGTGCCCTTCCTAGGATCAGGGACTTTAACAAATAGAAAGAGGGAAAGGCCAACTGGCTCCTCAAGCCTGCTCTCCCATTCAATTAAATCATGGCTGATCTTCTACCGTAACTCCACCTTCCTGTTTAGTCACCTTATCCCTCGATAATATCCAAAAGTCTCTCTCTTGAATATATTCAATGACTGAGCTTCCACAGCCCTCTGGTACAGAGAATCCCAAAGATACACAGGCCTGAAGAAAATTCTCACCTCTGTTTTAAATATGGCTGACACCCATTATGAGACTCCAATCCCTCGTTCTAGACTTTCCAGATAGGGGAAACAATCTCAGCAGCTACCCTGTCAACCCACTAAGACAAGAGAACATAACCTGTGGTTCTCAGCAAGGAAGAATTCAACCTTTGACCTTTTCCACCGATGCAGTGTTTTCAGAGTCAACTATACCGAGTTGAAAGAAAGAGAAAATCTGCACCAACAACCTCAAGATGTCCCTTCATAGCCAATGAAGTGCATTTGAGCACTGTCTTTCAGATAAGCTCAGATCACCAGACTGAGCACATCTTGACATCGCCCGCGGTCACCCTGCTGTTTAAACCCTTTATGTTCTGCTTAAGCCTGAACCACTGCAGATAGCCACATCCCCCATGTTTACCTCAAACTTGTGCACATTGCTGCGATTCCCCCACATTTACCTCTAGTCTTCTCCATCTCCATGTGCCGCAGACGATGTTCCCAGGTTCCACCATCACCGTCGATTTCCTCGTCGCTGTCATACTCGTGTCTGTGATCCTGAACGGCTTTCTCCCACATCATCTGCATCTCATGCATGGCTTGTTTGTGCTTCATGATCATGTCATACATTTGCTGCATCTAGAAACCAACCAGAATTCACTTTAGTCATCCTCCCAAATCCCCACAGATTGCTTTAGATCCCTCGCCCCTTCCTTACACCACCCGCCCCCTCACAGTCTCTCGGGATGCTTTAACTCAGTCTTACGTTCTCCAAAAAGCATACCTTTCTACCCAGCCTCTTGATTCCGGTTTCCTCTCTGCTAATGCCCCTGGACAGCTATCCCTTGCTCTCTGCAAACAACTCGATCTAATTCCTCTCTAGCTGTCTCTGAACTCTGCTGAGCTGTTTTTCTATTCGGGTAATATTGCTGCAAAGTCCCTCAGCCCATCTTTGCAAGTGCCCCTGTCTGGTTTCTGCCCCTTTACAAATAATGCTGCTTGGTCCTTGCTCTCTCTTTCCCTCCCTCTCTCTGTAGCTACCATGCTTCAGTGTCAATTTCTCTTTGTCTGCCCTTCCCCAGTGTCTCTCAGCATCTGCGCCGGTTTCCTCTCTCTGGCTAATTATCACATTTAACTAATATCTGTATCCTGTATTTTTTTCTTTCATTCACTCACTGTGTTGGCCTCATGATTCTCCCCCTGAAAATACTACTGTAAACCCTCCTCTCTCTAAGCATTGCAGTTCCCAATCTCAGTGCAGTTTTTTTCTCTTATCTTGCATTAAATTGGTAGCTTCTCAAGGACAATTAGGAGATGGACAATAAATGCTGGCCTTGCCAGCAACATCCATGTTCCATTAATGAATTATCAAAAATGTTTACTTTTGGCGGTTGGCACAAACGAGATGCATTTTGGAAAGTTGAAGAGGCTTCAGTTCTGCAAAGCGTTAATGATAAGGAGTGAGCAAAGTGCGAAGAGTCAGCATCCTAGTCAGAGTGTTTAATCAAAGCTGACAATGCTGCAGGTCAGAGCAACAGTCCCTAGAAACAGGACGCATCCAACCCATGTTGCTGCTCCTGCATCACTGCAGGGTTGTGCTCCCCTTGGCAACACCCTCCCATAAAGATCATCTCAATGGAATTTACCTCCTGCTGTTCCTTCAACTGTTTCTTCTGTGCATCACTGAGCTCGTTGACTCCCACCAATCCGACCGGCTTACCTTTCTGATAGCCAAGTCCCTTCAAATCCTGAGCTGCAATCGCACACACACACAACGGGCATTAACTTAGCATGAGAGAATAGTGTAACAATTAGAATAAAATCCCCAGGAGCTCATGTACCCCTTCATACTAGTTTAACATAACTCTGGGCCTCCATCTCCATAGTAGGTAGCCCAGGCTGGAATTTTCCACCGCTCCCCTCTCTCTCCAGAAAAGGAACACGAGGGAAATGTTGCTCAGAAGCAGGGCACACCCAGCTTCCACACAGCCACTGACAGGATCACATAATCACACAGCACAGATGGAAGCCATTCAAGCCCCTTGGTCTGTACCAGCTTTTGGAAGGATTAATCCCACTCTTCCTTCTCTTTGCCCAGAGCCCTGCAAATTTTGCTTCTTCTGAGTATTTATTACAGTTCTCAAGTGTCTTTGGCTTTCATACGTCTCTGCTATGCAGGAAGTAACAAGCATGAACCCAGGAACTTGCAATCAACAGCTCAGCGTGTGCAGTATTACTGGGACCAGGTCCATCTCCCAGAGTTGCTCAATGTTCAAAGTATTGCTAACTTTGAGCCCTGTTGGGGACCATGGCTTCTGATACAAAGGTTAGTGACACGCCATCAGTGTAACCATGCAGTGATTTATCACTAATATTGAGTGCAAGAAAACATACTCAGTACAAACCAACTGGGACAGGGTAATGGGGGTGTCAGGGTTCAGGAAGACACCAGTTCAGGCTCCAACAACCATAGCTTTAAAATGGATGAAGTCCCTGCAATTGGAGGTGCACAGCTACCAATCAGCACAGAAGGCCATGTTCCTTTTGTACCCAGGCACCAATGTCGACTGGAGGCATTGTGTCCCCGCTCTAGGAGTCGAAACACCACAACCAATAAGAATTTTGAACAAGAGGAAAAGATCATTTACGAATTAGGAACATAAAAATAGGAGTAGCAAGTCCACCCTTTTCCTCATAATGACCCCACTACAGTATTCACTTTCTCCCCATATCCCTGAACTGCACCACTTCCCTCCAGAAACACATCCACTTTGCCCTTGTACATGTCATTAGGGTCCACCCTCCTTGGCAACTTCATCTTGGCCATTCCTGGTTGCACCTCAGCCTAGCCCTACCCCTGACTTTGTGCCACGAGACTGACAAGACCACTTGGTTGATCACAGAACTTACTTGTTAAGCCGGGAACTTGCATCGATAAAGCCAATTCAGGAGGGGGAAGTTCAATCTTATCATCCTCTGGGCCCCAACGACTCTTCTTTTTCTTTTTAAGCGAGGAATTGGAGGAAGCTGAAGATGCTGGCACGGATGTAGGCTCGGAGGGAGAGCCACCGGAAACAGGCTCAGGAGAACCCTTCCGCTTCTGTGTGGCAGGAGAGGGCATCGCCATCAAGCTGGCTTGGACGGCCTTCTGTGCGATGGTCTTGACTTTACAGAAGACTTCAACCGTGTCCCTGTAGTATCGATATGCATCGCTCTTCTGGTTGTAGAGAAACCTACAGAGACAAAGAGAGTATCCTGGTGCTAGAAAACTGCACGCTTAGATTCACAAAACTTAACAATCTAGAAGAAAGAAGGTATTTCAGATCACTTGTTAATGCGTATTCGCTGAAAGAGCTGTCCACATAGATCCCTGCCCTTCCCACATCCTTCAAAATTTCTATTTTCTACATATTTCTCTACATCCTTTAACATAGAATAATATTGTACAGAGGTAGCCTCCTCTGCCATTTTTTCCTGTACTGATTCCCAATACTGATTCTACTTTCACCATTGCTGCTGATGGCACCTCTCATATCCCAATAACCCTTTACACAGAAGAAAAATAATTCTCCTAAAGTCCTGGCTATTCTTGAAATGAAAAATGAAATGAAAATCACTTATTGTCACAAGTAGACTTCAATGAAGTTACTGTGAAAAGCCTCTAGTCGCCACATTCCGGCGCCTGTTCGGGGAGGCTGTTACGGGAATCGAACCGTGCTGCTGGCCTGCTTGGTCTGCTTTCAAAGCCAGCAATTTAGCCCAGTGTGCTAAACATCCCCATTGAGTGTTCTTGTTCTTGAGTGACAATATAAACTGTATGCTCACTGATTTACTGATTCACCAACTGGTGGAAATAGTTTTGACAGTTTTATCGAAACAATTCATACTTTGAGCACTTATCAAGTATCCTCACCTTGTCCGTTCTCTAATCTCTTGCCGTAACACCCTGACCATGACGGACACAGTAAAGCAATCTCAAGCTCTTTTTGGGTCAGATTACCAAGCAATATTTGACGCCAAGCCACAAAAGACAATATTAGGACAGGTGACGAAAAGTGTGCTCAATGAGGTCGGTTTTAAGGTGTATCTTGAAGGAGGACAGAGAAGCAGGGAGGTTTAAGGATGAAATTCCAAAGTTTAGGGCATAGGCAGCTGAAGACATGGCCACCAATGATGGAGTGGAATGATTAAAATCAAGAATGCTCAAGAGATATACTTAAGGGTATCAATTGGCAGCAGGGCGGGAAGGCCGTCCACAGGCATTCCCATCATGGATTTAACTGGAGTGGGGGCAGTAAGGTGACATGATCCCCACCCACCATCCTCCAGCCAAATTAAATCCCACCACCCCACCCCCCGCTCTAATCCCATACCAACTTCACCACGGGAGGGTTGGGGCAGGGGGCACAGGATTGTGGGATTAAATTCTGCATCGGGAGTCAGAAAAAGTGATGAATCTCTCGCCTTAGATTTACCTCAATCCGAATGTCAAATTCGTAAGAGCTCAACAGGGGAGGGTGCAGGGAAGCTGTTTTCAGCTGGCTGGACAGTCGAGAACTATGGGGTGATGGTCTCAAAATAAGGGGATGGTCATTTAGAACCAAGAAGAGGAAACATTGTCTTCATTCAGCGAATCGTATATCTTTGGAATCCTCTACCCGAGAGAAGGTGCTCTGCGGATAATCTGTCAACGAGTACATTCAAGACGGTGATTAATGGGTGGCACGGTGACGCAGTGGTCAGCACTGCTGCCTCACGGCACCGAGGTCCCAGGTTCGATCCTGGCACCGGGTCACTATCCATGCGGAGTTTGCACATTCTCCCCGTGTCTGCGTGGATTTCACCCCCTTAACCCAAAAGATGTGCAGGTTGGTGGATTGGCCACACTAAATTGCTCCTTAATTGGAAAAAACAATTTGGGTACTCAAAACTTTAAAAAAAGATGGAGATCGATACGTTTTTGGGAAGTAAGTCAATCAAGGGATATTGGGGCAGGACAGGAATATGGAATTGTGATAGAAGATTGTCCATGGTACTGAATGATGGAGCAGACTGAAAGGGACCAGTGGCCTCCTCCAGCTCTTATCTTTTAAGTCACTTACGTTACAATTCCCAACAGTAGCTACACTTCGGAAGTCCTTAATTGGCTGTAAGCACGTTGGGATATCCCAAAGGCATGAAAGGCACTATATTAATGCAAACTTCCCTTATAGTTGCTTAAATGGCTACAAGCCACACAAACAGGCAACACGATAAAATAGTGATTACCAAAATGCTGCATTGTCTCGATTGTCCCGAATGGCCATCTCTTCTACATCTGGACCCCCGTCAGCCACAAACTTCGCCAGCTTCTCAATCACACTCCGGGTCTCCGGATCCTCTGGGGGTGAAACTTTAAGCAGGCTATCAGTACTTGAGTTCAACTCACACACCCAACAGTCAACAGCCAAACAAGGTCTACAAGATTGGATGGGTAAGAGTAGGATACAGGGAGAGCATCGGTTAAATCACACTCAAGTGGTTTAATGGAGACAGCGTCCCACACAATTGCACTTAGCTCTCAAACCTCCCGGGGTGTTACCTGGTTATTCTGTAGATAGTGTTCCAAAAAAATTTACTTCTCTGAAGAGGGAGCTTTAGTCTATATCTAACACTGCTCTACCTGCTCTGGGGAGTGTTTGATGTGGACAGTACAGAGGGAGCTTTACTCTGTATCTAATCCTGTGCTGTACCAGTCCTGTGAGTGTTTGATGGGGACAGTATAGAGGAAACTTTACTCTGTATCTAACTCCGTGCTGTACCTGTCCTGGGAGTGTTTGATGGGGACAGTGTAGAGGGAACTTTATTCTGTATCTAACCCTGTGCTGTACCTATCCTGGGAGTGTTTGATGGGGACAGTGAAGAGGAAACTTTACTCTGTATCTAACTCCGTGCTGCACCTGTCCTGGGAGTGTTTGATGGGGACAGTGTAGAGGGAACTTTATTCTGTATCTAGCCCTGTGCTGTACCTGTGCAGCCAATCTATGGCTAGATACTAATTCTTCCCTTGTAATATAAATTATTTCCTTCCAACAGAAACATTGCAACAGGAAACAGTCACTAATAAATCCAATAAGGAATTCAGGAGAAATCTTTTTACCCAGAGAGTGGAATTTGCTATCCAAAGGAATGGTTGAGGTAAATAATATTGGTGCATTTAATAGAAAAATAGGAAATGCCTTGTGAGAAAAAGGACTAGGATCTGCTGACGTGGTGAGACTAAGAGAATGATGAGGAACATAAAAACCAGCATAGATTTATTTGGCTATAATAACAGGAGAAAATAACAAAAAGGCAAGTAGCAAAAATAAATCGCAACCTCCTCCCATTGATGGAGCATCTGTCCAATGGCCGTTCGGTTCACCAACCACAACATCCCACTAATTCTAAACTCTGATTCACTGTCAAGAGTCCCACCTTCAATACATAAGACCATAAGATACAGGAGCAGAATTAGGCCATTCGGCCCATCGAGTCTACTCCACCATTCAATCAGGGCTGATATGTTTCTCATAACACCTGATCCCCTTATTAATCAAGAACCTATCTATCTCTGTCTTAAAGACACTCCGTGAGTTGCCCTCCATAGCCTTCTGCGGCATAGAGCTCCACAGATTTACCACTCTCTGGCTGAAGAAATTCCTCCTCATCACTGTTTTAAAGGATCGTCCCTTTAGTCTGAGATTGTGTCCTCTGCTTCTAGTTTTTCCTACAAGTGAAAAGATCCTCTCCAAGTCCACTCTACCCAGGTTAGCCTGAACGCTAATAAGT
This sequence comes from Scyliorhinus canicula, assembly GCF_902713615.1. Classification (NCBI taxonomy): domain Eukaryota; kingdom Metazoa; phylum Chordata; class Chondrichthyes; order Carcharhiniformes; family Scyliorhinidae; genus Scyliorhinus; species Scyliorhinus canicula. Next base: position 112,564,312 of record NC_052163.1, on the reverse strand, counting down.
GGTCAGATTAACTAACCTTATATTTATGCTTTAATAAAAATGTAATCAAGTCAAAATGAAGAGCTATTAATGTCTTAACCAGTGACACTGATTACCAGTAAATCAATTGGTTTTCTGTTTTTGTGGCAAACTTGATTTGTTATCCCTTAGTTTAGATAGTTGAGAGGGTGATCTAATCGAAGTCTTCAATATAGGAATTTGAGATTATAGATGCAGAGAAATCTGGCGAGGGAATCCAGACCAAGGGGGCAGAATCTTAAAATTATAGTTCGGTCATTCAAGACTGAAATGAGGAAGGACTTTCTCATACAAAGCGTTGTGGAAATCTGGAACGGTCACCGCTGTGAGTCTGTTGAAATTTGGGACTGAGTAAATAGATTTTTGCTGGGTGGGTGGTATCAAAGTATACGGCTCAAGGTGGGTAAATGGGGTCAAGATGCATATCAACAATGATCGAATTCAATGAAGGACAGGCTCAAAGGGCTGAATGGACTCCTCCTGTTCCAATTTAAAGTGAGATTTTTCTGGCTGTATCTTGGTGCCAACGGATCAGAAACTTTAGTGAAGACTCTAAGAAGCAGCAAATTCTTTGAAGGTGGCAAGACAAATTAAGAAAGTTGTTCAAAAAGCATAGATCTTTGCTCTTACAAATAGATGCAGAGAGAATTGGTGGGCCTTCTGTGTCATGCTAGCCTATGATTCTACAGAACACAAAAGCAAGGAACTTATGCTGAACCTTTGTAATAGTGGGTTACACCTCAATTGGAGTATAGTATCCAAATGTGGACACAGCACTCCGGCAAGGCCTTGGAGAGGGTGCAGAGATTTATGATTATGCTTCCAGAGATGATTGATTTCAGTTAAGCCGAGAGACTAGAGAAATTGGGATTGATCTGCAGAGGAAATTGAGAGGAGATTAACCAGAGGTGGGTAAATTATGGTACGTTTTGGTAAGAGTGAATTGGAGAAACTGTTTTCACTGACAGAAGCCAGAGGACATAAACTTATGCTTGGCAGAAGGTCGAGAGAACACATGAGACGGCATTTAAAAAATGTGGTTATGACCTGAACCACATTGCCTGTAAGGGTGCTGGAAGAAGATTCACTAACATCTAAAATATAATTGGATAAATGAATCAGGGAATGTTTTTATAGGGCTATGGGGAAAGAGCAGGGAGAGTGGTATTAGTTGGATAGTTTTTTCAAACAGCTACACATGCGCGATAGGCTGAATGGCCTCCTCTGGAACACTTCAACGGTTCAAGCACAGATTAAAGGCAAAAAGAACCTGTCTTATTTCCCTTGCTCCACAAGGGAAGTTAACGTATCTATTGAAGTAACTAAACTTAAATATAGAAGCATAGTGTGCGTGTGTGAGTGTGGGGGGTATTCTTCGGTCAGTGTGCATACTGTACTGTCACATATCTAAGACTATCCTTTTCTTTAAAAAAAAACAGAACCACATTTTTCAATTAAGGAAAAAAGCTACTGGCTCTATTGGCTGGATTTCAATCCATGTGGGAGGGGTGAAAGGTGAATCAAACAACCCACTTTGGAACTGTGGTGGCATTAACACTGCCCTCCGAAGTGTGCACGGTTTTGAATCTTTATGCATGAGGTTAAGTCTTAAAGACAGAGATTGTCCCCTTCCGATTCTCCTACCTTTTGGCACTGAAGACGGCGGGGTGGTGGAGGTTGGCACAGGTGGCCTGGGCACTGACAGCCCAGACAGTTTCTCTCGTTTGATTTCAGCCACCTTTTTTTTGTAATAAAGAAAAGCTCGGCTGTTGCGATCATACAAAAACCTGCAAAGAAGGTGGAAATTATTTTCAGCATCTTTCTCCTGGTGAAGAAATCCCAGCACGTGATCCCAGCAGCATTATACGGAACACGACAAGCTTCTTACAGGTCATTTATTCATCCACATCCTCATTTGTCCCACCGCCCTTGGGTCAAACAAATCAGCTCCATCAATTTGCATTTCCCTGACTGTACTACCATCAGACCGGTCTGGAGAGCAGTCAAGGGACCAGATCTGTAAACGCGGGCACCGACTGGCCCGGCACGCGCGGGCATCGACAGGCCCGGCTGACGCGGGCACCGACAGGCCCGGCACACGCGGGCACCGACAGGCCCGGCTGACGCGGGCACCGACAGGCGCGGCTGACGCGGGCACCGACAGGCGCGGCTGACGCGGGCACCGACAGGCGCGGCTGACGCGGGCACCGACAGGCGCGGCTGACGCGGGCACCGACAGGCGCGGCTGACGCGGGCACCGACAGGCGCGGCTGACGCGGGCACCGACAGGCGCGGCTGACGCGGGCACCGACAGGCGCGGCTGACGCGGGCACCGACAGGCGCGGCTGACGCGGGCACCGACAGGCGCGGCTGACGCGGGCACCGACAGGCGCGGCTGACGCGGGCACCGACAGGCGCGGCTGACGCGGGCACCGACAGGCGCGGCTGACGCGGGCACCGACAGGCGCGGCTGACGCGGGCACCGACAGGCGCGGCTGACGCGGGCACCGACAGGCGCGGCTGACGCGGGCACCGACAGGCGCGGCTGACGCGGGCACCGACAGGAGCTGTTGACGCGGGCACCCACAGGAGCTGCTGACGCAGGCACCGACAGGAGCTGTTGACGTGGGCACCCACAGGCGCTGTAAATGTTAGCACCGACAGGAGCTGTAAACACAGGCACTGACGAGCTGTAAACACGGGCACCGATGCGATCCTGTTCCTGTTTTATATAAGCTACATCATTGACTGATGGAAGAGAACAATGATACTCACGAGAAGACAGGGTTATCCCTGTTGTTCTGAATAGCGAGCTTTTCAACCTCACGGCCCCCATCCGCTACGTATTTCGCCAACTTTTCAGCGACGCTCCGGATTTCTGGCTCCTCTGGGGGTGAAACTTTAAGCAGGCTATCAGTACTTGAGTTCAACTCACACACCCAACAGTCAACAGCAAACAAGGTCTACAAGCATGGTTGGGGTAAGAGCAGGATACAGGAAAAGGACGGGTTAAACCAAGGTCGAAGCCAATATTGAAAACATTTATGACGTAAAACACCCCTTGCTGGCATGGATTTGTTACTGAGAGAGTTGGCTCACTCGGCCAACCTACTCAATACACATGAAGGACTGCTCCCCAAGTGACTTAGTGTCAATAATGTCAAGATTTGTTGTGTTATAGACGCATTTGTTCGATTTGTGGGCTGTGGTTAGCAGATCTAAGTCGGGATAGTTGTTGAAGCCTCAAATGTCTCGGGTGGGAAAAGGAAATCAGCTACGGTTTCCTCCCTCAATTACTAATGATGATCAATGTCAGGGAGTGCACGTGCAAACCAAGGAGAGGATCACACTCAGCTGTGATGTTTCTGAAGGCTCAATACCCAGCTACCAGCACCTATCTATATGTCACATGATGGAGGTACCAGGGATGTGGGACTGAATCCCCAGCAAGAATCAAGAATGTCAGGAAAGGGGACATGGAGACAAAAGAGGAGAAAAATAATGAAACCTTCTTGCTCCTAACTTTTGGGGGATTCTTTTCCAAAACACAGAGACAGTTGTCTCCGTTCAATGCAGGGCTGGTCCCTTGATATTAGCTCCACTGGCAATCTGCTGGAGAAGTGTACTTTCTTGACACCCAATCCAAAAAGGTTCTACATAGAATTTCCACTGGCACAGACTCCTTTTCAAAATGTTCCCAACTCTCCCTTTGGCACTACATTTATATAGCACCTTTCACGACTTCCGAATATGCCAAAACATTTCCAGGCCAACTCAAGACTTCTGAGCTGCAGTCACGGTGTAAGGCGCAAATGTGGCAGCCAATGTGGAGACAACAAGCTCCCACAAACAGCAATACGATTAACGATCAGATCACCTGTTTTAGTGATGTGGACCGAAACACAGAAGTTCCAAGACGTAGAGGAGAACTTACCCCCCCCTCTTCTTTGAATAATCAAATCCTAGCCTGTAGGAAGGATTCTTCATTTTAATCCATTCTTTCTGAAACTATGGAAATTTGCCATTTATGTTCCTTTCCTCAATAGTGGAAATAGGAGCTTCATTGGTCCTTATTCATGTTGGGCTTAGCATACACCAGTCATAGTTCAGTGGGTAGCTCGGAGTCACAGGGTGCAGAGAAACCCATCTTTAATAATTAGTTTTAGTTATCAAGCAATCAAAGTATTAATCAATGTATAAGGCACTAGTATCACACCATGACAGCCTCATCTCTTTAGGTGTATTTCTCCTTGACAAGTGAAATGCACCATATTGCCTTAGGCCAAAAGTAAAGTGACGCAAATGCGTCAGAGATTGGATTCTGGGGAATGGTTTGACATTTCTCCTCGCAGAAGTGCATTGTGCAAAGTAAAATAGTTTAAAGTCTTGAGCTACAATTCTATGTCTGCGTTATGTATTTATATTGATTTCTGAGCAGCAGCACTGAAGCTGCATTGGGCGCAGCATAATGATACATGCAGATGTCATCGATCACGAGTAACTGTGCAGAGTAAATAAGGAGCCTGGGGGCAGCACGGTGGCACAGTGGGTTAGCCCTGCTGCCTCACGGCGCTGAGGTCCCAGGTTCGATCCCGGCTCTGGGTCACTGTCCGTGTGGAGTTTGCACATTCTCCTCACAATCCAAAGATGGGCAGGGTAGGTGGATTGGTCATGCTAAATTGCCCCTTAATTGGAAAAAATGAATTGGGCACTCAAAACGTATATTTATATTTCAAAAAAGGAGCCTGTACTGCACACACTTCATTAATAGAGCTCCTTTAATTTGTCAGCCTCCGTGCCTCCTAGCATCAATCCTGCAGGCACAACAGTCTTAAATATTTAACTTACAAAAGTGCCTTAAAGAGAAACAGATACTTTCCTTCAAAGTAGACCACAGACCTATTCATTGCTGTGATTTTGTGGTTTGTACTTGTGACTTCCATTTCTCATAGTAATGTATATCACGCCCCCTCAACTTTAAACAATCATCTCCATGCACAGATTTTATATGTACTGTAGTAATTTTATAATTGCTATATTAGTTTAAATTGTGCATCATAGATTATTATTTTTTAAGTAACTTGTTCCAGGCATCAGCAGTCACTAGGAAGCCACATAAAGGCATCTGAATTCTCCAGAATGCCCAAGGTGTAACAATTAGGCATCCTGGGATAGTACACGTGACAAGAAATCTAAATGAGCAGGAAGCATCGATCACTAGGAAGTGACACCACACATCCTCTTATTGTAAATAAACAGACACAAATTACCTTGTGATGCCTCGTTATCTCAGTGCAAAGTTATAAACATTATAAAATAATAGGGAAAAGTTGCAATAAGAACATAAGAACTAGGAGCAGCAGTAGGCCAACTGGCCCCTCGAGCCTGCTCCGCCATTCAATTAGATCATGGCTGATCTTTTGTGGACTCAGCTCTACTTTCCGGCCCGAACACCATAACCCTTAATCCCTTTATTCGTCAAAAAACTATCTATCTTTACCTTAAAAACATGTAATGAAGGAGCCTCAACTGCTTCACTGGGCAAGGAATTCCATAGATTCACAACCCTTTGGGTGAAGAAGTTCCTCCTAAACTCATTCCTAAATCTACTTCCCCTTATTTTGAGGCTATGTCCCCTAGTTCTGCTGTCACCCGCCAGTGGAAACAACCTGCCTGCATCTATCCTATCTATTCCCTTCATAATTTTAAATGTTTCTATAAGATCCCCCCTCATCCTTCTAAATTCCAACGAGTACAGTCCCAGTCTACTCAACCTCTCCTCATAATCCAACCCCTTCAGCTCTGGGATTAACCTAGTGAATCTCCTCTGCACACCCTCCAGCGCCAGTACGTCCTTTCTCAAGTAAGGAGACCAAAACTGAACACAATACTCCAGGTGTGGCCGCACTAACACCTTATACAATTGCAACATAACCTCCCTAGTCTTAAACTCCATCCCTCTAGCAATGAAGGACAAAATTCCATTTGCCTTCTTAATCACCTGTTGCACTTGTAAACCAACCTTCTGTGACTCATGCACTAGCACACCCAAGTCTCTCTGAACAGCGGCATGCTTTAAAATTTTATCGTTTAAATAATAATCCCGTTTGCTGTTATTCCTACCAAAATGGATAACCTCACATTTGTCACATCTGCCAGACCCTAGCCCATTCACATAACCTATCCAAATCCCTCTGCAGACTTCCAGTATCCTCTGCACTTTTCGCTTTACCACTCATCTTAGGGTCATCTGCAAACTTGGACACATTGCCCTTGGTCCCCAACTCCAAATCATCTATGTAAATTGTGAACAATTGTGGGCCCAACACGGATCCCTGAGGGACACCACTAGCTACTGATTGCCAACCAGAGAAACACCCATTTATCCCAACTCTTTGCTTTCTATTAATTAACCAATCCTCTAGCCATGCTACTACTTTACCCTTAATGCCATGCATCTTTATCTTATGCAGCAACCTTTTGTGTGGCACCTTGTCAAAGGCTTTCTGGAAATCCAGATATACCACATCCATCGGCTCCCCGTTATCTACTGCACTGGTAATGTCCTCAAAAAATTCCACTAAATTAGTTAGGCATGACCTGCCCTTTATGAACCCATGCTGCGTCTGCCCAATGGGACAATTTCTATCCAGATGCCTTGCAATTGCTTCCTTGATGATAGATTCCAGCATCTTCCCTACTACCGAAGTTAAGCTCACTGGCCTATAATTTCCTGCTTTCTGCCTACCTCCTTTTTTAAACAGTGGCGTCACGTTTGCTAATTTCCAATCCACCGGGACCACCCCAGAGTCTAGTGAATTTCGGTAAATTACCACTAGTGCATCTGCAATTTCCCTAGCCATCTCTTTTAGCACTCTGGGATGCATTCCATCAGGGCCAGGAGACTTGTCTATCTTTAGCCCCATTAGCTTGCCCATCACTCCCTCCTTAGTGATAACAATCATCTCAAGGTCCTCACCTGTCATAGCCTCATTTCTATCAGTCGCTGGCATGTTATTTGTGTCTTCCACTGTGAAGACCGACCCAAAAAACCTGTTCAGTTCCTCAGCCATTGCCTCATTTCCCATTATTAAAACTCCCTTCTCATCCTCTAAAGGACCAATATTTACCTTAGCCACTCTTTTTTGTCTTATATATTTGTAAAAACTTTTACTGTCTGTTTTTATATTCTGTGCAAGTTTACTCTCATACTCTATCTTACTCTTCTTTATAGCTTTTTTAGTAGCTTTCTGTTGCCCCCTAAAGATTTCCCAGTCCTCTAATCTCCCCGCAATCTTTGCCACTTTAACAAGGGTATAGTTAGTTAGTTGCAATAACTAGTGAGCCGGCATCTTAGGGAACTAGTCAGCAATTCATGGGAAGTGACATCAGTAAGGTGACCACCTCCCTTAATGTGGAGATGCTGGCGTTGGACTGGGGTGAGCACAGTAAGAAGTCTTACAACACCAGGTTAAAGTCCAACAGGTTTGTTTCAAATCACTAGCTTTCGGAGCACTGCTCCTTCCTCAGGTGAATTAAGAGGTATACCTCTTAATTCGCCCGAGGAAGGAGCAGTGCTCCGAAAGCTAGTGATTTGAAACAAACCTAACCTGGTGTTGTAAGACTTCTTACCGTGCTCACCTCCCTTAAGAGAGCAGTCGGACCCGAATCACACATCACCTAACCACGTGTCATTTGGATTAATCAGAGCTTGGGGATACCACTGCATAGAGGTAGTAGCTAGCAAGAGTTAATAAACAGCAAGGAAACTAAAAATATAGACTTTGGTCAACAAAACAATAAGAGACAGCACCACAATCAGCCAGAAATTTTGAGCCAGTGTTCCACTGTGACTGTAGGGTATTGCATTTTGTCCTTATCGCAAGTAACTTTATACATTCTGTGAAACTTGTGACAATACGCTCATATGCAGAATGGTCTGTAGCCAGTCGAAAATGTAGATTAGTTTCAGAAAAGTGCTCCCATCTCATTCTAACAATTGCAATGGATTTAAATCTTACAATTTAGATTAGAATGGCAATTTAAATTAGACAGAACCCCAAGTCTTATAAAGGTTATGGCTCTCGGCCCCCACTCCAGAGACTCAAGCACATAATTAAACTGACACTACCAGTGTCACACTGAGGGAGTGCCATGCTTCTGCCTCTCAAGTGGCGTAAAAGATCCAGAGATGAGAAGAGGATTTCCTCTGATGTCCTGGCCAGTATTTATCACACAACCAACACCGAAAATCAGATGATCTGGTTATTGCTTTTTGTGGGAACATTGCATGCGCAAATTAGCTGCCACGTTAGCTACATTATAACAGTGACTACACATAAAACTCATTAGCTGTAAAGCACTTTGGGAGGTTGTGAAAGTCGCAACATAAACACAAGTCCTTTGCATTCACCGACTGTAGTTTTTGCATTGACTCAAGGGAATGTGGTCTAATTTTCCACATCATATAATTACCAGTGCAGTAATAGCACCGATGACAAATAACTTAATCTCTGATCAGCTACAAAATAAAAGTTTGATGATCCTCCTCGGTTCCCTCCTCCAATGTAAGTTTTTCGCGGTAACTTCATTTCAGTGTTAATGTAAGCCTACTTTTGACACTAATAAAGATTATTATTACTACAATGGAACTGCAGTACAAAAGTTCCCATTGTCTTTCCCAAGGGGGTTCTTTAATAATAATAACAATCTTTATTGTTACATTACACTAATGAAGTTACTGTGAAAATCCCCTAGTCGCCACACTCCGGTGCCTGTTCGGGTACACAGGGGGAAGAATTCTCGGGTACACAGTGGGAGAATTCTCGGATACACAGGGGGAGAATTCAGAATGTCCAATTCACCTAACAAGCACGTCTTTCGGGACTTGTGGGAGAAAACCGGAGCACCCGGAGGAAACCCCTGTAGACACAGGGAGAAAGTGCAGACTCCACACACTGACCCAAGCGGGGGATCAAACCGAGGACCGTGGCACTGTGAAGCATCAGTGCTAACCACTGTGCTATTGTGTCGCTCAATTACAGCCAATTAAATCCTTTTGAAGCGCAGTTAGCACTGCAATGCATAAAATGCAGTAACCAATTTGTATTTAATAGGGTACCAATGTGGAATAAACATAAGCAATGGAAAGGAGACTGGATAGCAATCAGGTAGGACCCCAGCTGATTCTTTTTTCTTCTCCTGCAGAGAGCCAATGGACTGGATTCTGGGCGAGACAGCGCCTTTAAGAAATGGGGTAAAACAAATCTCCTCTCAGCAACCTTCACAGCATAGCAGAAACCGCTAAACAGGAAGGCACATTAGTGCAGTTTAAGCAACACAAGTTACCTTTCACTTCTGCCCACTGCTCAAGGTCGTCATCATCCTCGTCCTCTTCATCATCTGGCGATTGGAAGACGCTAGGGCGGGCTGCGATTGGCGTCTGCTTGGCATGGGTGTAGTTCTTCATTGGACATAAAGTGCTTCCCAAGGATGCCATTCCCAGGCCAGGTCGCTTCCCAATCAGAATCTGCCTCTTCTGTGCCTGGGTCCCCGAGGGGCTGGTGGAGTTACTGGTGGAGTTACTGCTGTTGCTTGTTGGCACCCCTTCAGGGGAAAAAGAATATCGAGGATTAGTGAGTCAAATATTGCAAACAAAGGCAAACTTTCTCAAGTCAAAAGCACAAAACAGGAAGTTGCATTGAAGTTCCACCCAAGACTGCTTCCAATTTAGTAGAATAATTGGAGTGATTCAGTCCGCATTTTGGTAAGAGGGATACCATTTGTTCCCACTCCAAAGAGTGCTATAATAGGAGAAGATCATAAGACCACAAGACCTAGGAGCAGAATTAGGCCATTTGGCCCATCAGGCCTGCTCCGTCGTTGAATCATGGCTGATATTTTCTCATCCCCATTCTCCTGCCATCTCCCCACAACTCCTGATCCCTTGGTTAATCAAGAACTTATCTATCTCTGTCTTAAAGACACTCAGTGATTTGGCCTCCACAGCCTTCTGCAGTAAAGAGTTCCACAGATTCACCACCCTCTGGCTGAAGAAATCCTTCTTCATCTCAGTTTTAAAGGATCGTCCCTTCAGTCTGAGGCCGTGTCCTCGGGTTCTAGTTTTTCCTACGAGTGAAAAGATCCTCTCCATGTCCACTCTATCTAGACCTCTCAGTATCCTGTAAGTTTCAATAAGATTCCTTCCTCATCCTTATAAACTCTAACGAGTAGAGTCCTCAATCATTCCTCATTTGACAAGCTCTTCATTCCAGGGATCATTCTTGTGAACCTCCTCTGGACCCTTTCCAAGGCCAGTACATCCTTCCTTAGATACGAGATGCAAAGCTGCTCACAATATTCCAAATGGGGTCTGACCAGAGCCTTATACAGCCTCAGAAGTACATCCGTGGTCTTGTATTCTAGCCCTCTCAACGTGAATGCTAACATTGCATTTGCCTTCCTAACTGCCGGCTGAACCTGCTCATTAACCTGAAGAGAATCGTGAACAAGGACGCCCAAGTCCCTTTGTGCTTCTGCTTTCCTAAGCATGTGTCCATTTAGAAAATAGTCTATGCCTCCATTCTTCCTACCAAAGTGCATAACATAGGTCGAACAAGGACAGAGGTTCTGCTAAGGAAGTATGAACAGATAGGAGCTAAATCAAAAAGCAGAATCAAAAAAGGTAATAATAATCTCCGGATTACTACCGGAGCCACAATTGGCACAGGGTCAATAAGATTAAGGAGGTGAATGCGTAGCTCAAAGGTTGGTGTGGGAGAAATGGGTTTGAATTTGTGGGACATTGGCACCAGTACTAGGGAAGAGGGGTACTATTCAGTACCCCTCTTCATCTGAATCATGCTGGGACCCAAGTTAAAAGAGAAGGTAGAAGTGCAGGTTAACAACGAGGACTTTAAACGAGTTAAAGGGGTCAAGGGCTCAGGAGAGGTTGATAAAGTTTCCAGAACATGTAATAGAACAGAGAGTATAGAAAGTGGGAGGAATCTTATCTTCAGGTAGAGCAAAAGAGGGGACAAATATGAGAAGGAGGGTGGTCAGTGCAGGACTGAGAGTGTTGTACCTAAATGCACACCATATACAAAATAAGATAAATGAGGTCTGGAAAATGGCTAATGTAACACTCCTGTTTAAGAAGCGAAGGAGGCAGAGGACGGGAAATTAGAGGCTGGTTAGCCCGACTTTGGTCATTGGTAAGATTTCAAAGTCTATTATTAAAGATGAGATTGTGGAGTACTTGGAAGTGCATGATAAAATAGGACCGAGTCAGCATGCCTTCGTCAAAGGGAGATCACGTCTGACAAATCTGTTAGAGGTCTTTGAGGAGGTAACAAGGAAGTTAGACAAAGGAGAATCAGTGGACGTGATCTATTTAGATTTCCAGAAGGCCTTTAACAAGGTGCCGTCTCGGAGTCTGTTAAATAAGTTAAGAGCCCATGGTGTTAAGGGTAAGATGCTGGCATGGATAGAGGATTGGCTGACTGGCAGAAGGCATAGAGTGAGGATAATGGAGTCTTTTTTAGGATGGCAGCCAGGGACTAGTGGTGTGCCTCAGGCATCATTGTTGGGACCACAGTTTTTCACAATATACATTACTGATCCGGAAGAAGGAACTGAGGGCACTGTTGCTAAGTTTGCAGATGATACAAAGATATGCAGAGCGGCAGGTAGTATTGTGGAAGCAGGCGGGCTGCAGAAGGACTAGGACAGGTTAGGAGAGTGGGCAAAGAAGTGGCAGATTGAATACAATGTGGAAAAGTGTGAGGTTGGTATGTTGTTGGTACCTACGTGGATCACGACAACAGGATTTTTACCCTCCCACTCCAAGTTCCCCTGCGGCACAGATGAGATATCCCAAACCCGAGCACCAGACAGACAACACAACCTTTGGGATTCTCGATCCTGATTATGGAGAAGTGTCAATGCCCTTAACTAAACCATTCCCAATTAAGACTACATTTCTATTCTCTTGTGGTGGTATCCACTCTATATTAAAAACTGATCAGAACTGACTTTATTTTAAATCGTGCATTAACTCTATATTAAAAACTGATGACTGATGAAGTCCTGTATCTCTTGAAAACCATTACTTATCACAATAATGTTTTTCAACAAGTATTACAGATATTATCTTTGTAAAAGCCCAGCTGCAGTGAGCTCATTAAGTCTAGTGGCCTTGTCTAGAAATAAGCCTTGCCAACGAAGGGAGGCTACTGTTTGTCTAGAAATAACTATTGGAAGTTGATCTAGTATCTTCAGAAGCAGGTGCTCTGCTAATACTCCTTTCGACTCCCTAAATAAGAAAACCATATAAATGTTTAAGCAAAGGCTGCGAAAAAAGATTCGCTTGGAGAGCTGGTTAGGAGATTGCTGAGCGTTTACCTGACCAAGCCGCTGCCTTTATCTCGACTCGTAGAGTTCTGCTCTTGATTGAGTATTGAACTCAGAGGCTACGAGCCATTGTAAGTATGAATTGTTTTTAGCTTAAGCAATTATGTAGTTAGGGAGTTCAAAGGCTAACTCATCACATAATATAATAATAGCTTATTGTCACAAGTAGGCTTCAATAACGTTACTGTGAAAGCCCCTAGTCGCCACATTCCGGCACCTGTTCAGAGAGGCTGGTACGGGAATTTGCCGAACTGTATCATTTATTAAAAACTTGTATTAACCTTATTCTTTAAATAAATTGTGTATATATTTTACCATACAGATCCGTGTCTATTTTCATAAATAAGTGTGACATTTAACTAAGGCTCATCATATTCTCACCTCTGAGGCTACTGGAGGATGATTTACCCATACCCGGCCCGGCTCTCAGAATAAGAAAGATTTAGTTGAAGTTAAGGATAAGATAGTCCCCTAAGTGATGGTCAATCTCGTATACCGAAGGTAGTGAAAGCAAAGAACATTGTTGATACTATAATTAGAGATCCCAAGTCTTACTTTACATATTGACAAGATCTTGTCTGGTAGCTTACAACCTTAACTAATCGGGAAGATCTTAGGTAGAATACTCCTCGGCTGTCACACTCTTCCCCCACTTGAACGGCTCCCTGTACCACAGTGCTGTGATCAGTTTGCTCATCCTCCCTGCAGTCCAGCTCCCGTCCACATATTGTAGCAAGAATCTCAAACCTGTTGGACGGGGACAAGGGCTCAGGCTCCTGGAACCCTACCTCCTGGATTCCTTGACCTGCCTCACTCGCAGCCACACCCTCCTGTCCTTGACCACTGGCCGAATTTAAGTTAGTTATTCCAAGGGGTGTGACTGCCTGCTGGAACACAGTGTCCAGGTAGCATGGTGGTTAGCATAAATGCTTCACAGCTCCAGGGTCCCAGGTTCGATTCCCGGCTGGGTCACTGTCTGTGCGGAGTCTGCACGTCCTCCCCGTGTGTGCGTGGGTTTCCTCCGGGTGCTCCGGTTTCCTCCCACAGTCCAAAGATGTGCGGGTTAGGTGGATTGGCCATGCTAAATTGCCCGTAGTGTCCTAAAATGTAAGGTTAAGGGGGGGTTGTTGGGTTACGGGTATAGGATGGATACGTGGGTTTGAGTAGGGTGATCGTTGCTCGGCACAACATCGAGGGCTGAAGGGCCTGTTCTGTACTGTTCTATGTTATATGTTCTCCCCCTCCCCGCTCTGTCGCAGCATCCGAAGCTCAGAATCCAGCTCATCAACTCTTAGACCTGAAGTTCCCCATGCAACCAACACTCATTACAGATGTGGTCACTTGGTGTTTAATTGTAATTTGTTTTATATGACTTTTTTTGTATATATCTCCTTATTAACTCAGTCTAAAAAGCAATTTATAACCAGAAGCCCTTATAGATTATAAACCACGAAACATATGTTCAAACTATAAGTGATAAAAGTTTTGAAGACTTACCACCCTTACCCACTACTAACCAATCAGCTCTCTCCCCTCCCTTTTAGCCTCAGCTGCAGCAGGGCAAGACCCCTCTATGAAGATTTAAAAGTTACACAGCAAGGAGAAAAAGCAAAGAGCCTCTTCCCGCTCTGCAACGAATCCCCACTCTGCTTCAAATTCCCATGTTTAAACCTCCCTCCGGGTGTGGCCTCTCCCAGTGCTCATGTGCAAAGCTCACTGTTCGATGTTATTACTAATAATATGCGAGAATGATGCAAAATCTTTTGCCCAAAACCAAACTAATTTAGGCCGTACATATGAATTAGAGGCGCTGGGGCAGTACGGCATTTGTCACAGGTCAAATCAAAAGTTTGATAAATCTTAGATAATTTAACTTTGGTTAGGTGGGTACGGTGCAAGATTTTAAATTGTAGCAACCCACGTCTTTCACAGATAGATGAGGAGTGTGCACAAGAGAGAACTGACACTCAGTTATCTTTTGAAAAGTCTGAATAAAAATCTTGCTCCCAGAAGAGTTTTTAAGGTAGAGCGTGAAGGGCGATGTAGTGAAAAGATTAGGGAATACAACTTGGAAATGATCCCTCTAACAAAAAAAATTAGTTCAAATATGGTATCAATTGCCGATTTAGGGTGTGAGGAAGCAATTTGTTTTGAATGCAAAATCTCTGACTTGACTTTTAAGTAGCAAAGAAGTGGTCTGTATTTTTATCCATCTACTTGCCTTGGTTCCATAAACCTAACACCCTTGTGTAACAAAAATCAATCTCAGTTTTGGATATCTTGTGGCTCGGAAAGGAGCACACCAGCCTCTAAGCTAGAAACTCCAGGTTCAAGTCACGCTCTGGGTTGATGAACTACCTGCTATTCCTTCCAACACTTTCCCGTGATTCTCAAAGGAAGAAAAAAGTGTGTGAAGATTCAAAACAAACAATCTCAGTTTTTGAATTTTCAATCACAGGCAGATTCAATTATAACTGCGGTCACGGGGCTTTTAACTTGAATACAAACTGAAGATTTCCAATACATTTGGGCTGAATGGCCTACTCCTGCTCCTCTGCTTTCAATCCCCCAGTTTTCTGCCTACCTAATCTGTTGGCATTCAGAGTGGAGCACAGTTTCTGAGCTATTAGCTGCCCTCCAGCACCTCATTCAAGCAGACAATCATTGTATCGGAGACCAGGTCACTGCATGAAAAGTGGGGTGGGGAGAAACTGCACTGGACGCCAAACCTGCACAACATACATTCAGCAGTCATGTGCAGGAAGCCCATTTGATCCTGACCAATGGCACTCAGATTAATGTATACCCCTACTACTGGTCCTTCGGAGGTCTGCTCTGTATGGCTGACTTCACTACATTAAGTTAAGTCTGCCTGGACTCAATACTCTCCTTACCTGTACTTGCTTTCTCCTTCTGCATCTTCAAGAACTGCTGCAGGAAACTCCCGTCATTGGCAAACTTGTTGGATGTGTCCTTTTGGTCGTTATCACTGTAGGATAATTAGAACGATAGTGAATTCCTGACAAATCAGCAAAAGCAGTGCCAGAAAGAACCAGTTTCAATTTCAACTAGACAGCTCTGAAAATATACTTCACACATAACAAATAAAATGTCCATCTAAAATCAACTCAACCCAACTAGAAAAACTATTAAAACGTGCGCCCATATATCCAAATGGGGGCTAGATTAGGTTAATCTGCTTGTGCTGTGGGTTAAGCAGAGGCTTTGGGCTCAAATTCAAACTTAGTCAATGAGTTGATAGTCTTCTCCCCATGTACCTGACGGATCCTTTGTGAAATTAATTTGGTCAACTTAGCCTAGTTTTGAGTGACGGAGGGGGACAATAAAGCACCTAATTCAGTGTGGAACAACAGAAATCGTTAACCTTGGTGCAATGCAATTAACTTGTTTGGCTTAGGTGTATTAATGGGACAGTGTAGAGGGAGCTTTACTCTGTATCTAACCCTGTGCTGCACCTGTCCTGGGAATATTTGATGGGGACAACGTAAAGGGAGCTTGACTCTGTATCTAACCCTGTGCTGCACCTGTCCTGGGAATATTTGATGGGGACAGCGTAAAGGGAGCTTGACTCTGTATCTAACCCTGTGCTGTACTTGTCCTGGGAGTGTTTGATGGGACAGCGTAAAGGGAGCTTGACTCTGTATCTAACCCCGTGCTGTACCTGCCCTGGGAATATTTGATGGGGACAGTTTCGAGGGAGCTTTACTCTGTATCTAACCCTGTGCTGTACCTGATGTGGTGTCAATTGATGCAGACACTTGTCAGAAGTAATAATCACGGGACTTCCGGTTGCGGCTATGACTAGCTAAGCCGCACATTTGGAAGCTCCTGCAACAAAGGTGTTTTTGGGCCAATTGGAGGGCCCCAACGGCGCTGAAAAAACGAATCCCGGTGGGGGGAGGTCCCCTGAGGAGAACTAGACCGATTTTATGGTCGGTACCCGGAGTGGAGCGGCAAGAAAAACGGCAGCAGCTCCCCAAAAAAAGTGGGGGAAGAAAATCAAAATGGCGGCCGGCGGTGCATCGGAGGAGTGGAAGAAATGGGCGGAGGAGCAGCAGGCCGCTCTCCTCCGTTTTTTCACGGAGATGAAAGTGGAGCTCTTAGAGTCCATGAACGCGACGGCCACCAGGTTGGTGGGAGCCCAGGCGATCCAAGAGGCGTCGATTAAAGATCTGCAGCAGGAGATGACCGCGAGGGAGGAGGAGGCCACAGTCATCGGGGCAAAGGTGGAGGTGCACGAGGCACTCCACATGAAGTGGCAGAGCCGCTTCGAGGAGCTGGACACTCGGATGAGGAGGAAAAATTTGAGGATCCTGGGCCTGGAAGAAGGCCTGGAGGGGTCGGATCTCCCGGGATATGTGGCGGAGATGTTGAGCTCCCTGATGGGGGAAGGGGCCGGTCCGGCACCCCTGGAATTGGAAGAGGCATACCGGGTCATGGCCAGGAGGCCTAGGGCAAACGAGCCCCCGAGGGCGGTGCTGGTGCGGTTCCAGCGGCTAAGTGATCGAGAGAAAGTCCTGAGGTGGGCAAAAAGGGAGAAAAGCAGCAAGTGGCAGAACTCGACGGTAAGGGTGTACCAGGACTGGAGTGCGGAGGTGGCAAAGCGGCGGGCCCGGTACAACCGGACAAAGGCGGTGCTACACGCGAAAAAGATCAAATTTGGAATGCTGCAACCGGCGCGCTTGTGGGTCACCTACAAGGACCAACATCATTATTTCGAGTCCCCAGAGGAGGCCTGGACCTTTGTACAAGAGGAAAAGTTGGACACGAACTAAAACCTGGGAGCACCGGCGGTCGTAGCCGCCGGGGGACTCTTGATTGAGCAAGTGGCCCTTTTCTTTTTCAGGCCAGGTCGGAACTGGGTAACAGTTTCGTGGATTGTTTGGGGTGTTTTTTCTCGAACGGTTGACTTTTCTGAATATTTTGAAGGTTTCGAGTTGTTGGGTGTTTCTGTATATTTGTACTGTTGAAATCTCCATTGTGGGTCGTTGGCTTCTTATGGGGTGTTTTTTCCCGTTTCCAATTTCCCTTAGTTATTTACCCCTCTTACCCTTTTTCTTTGGGTGCTTGGGGGGGTTTTTTGTTCTTTTTTTTTCTTTTCGGGTTATGGTTATCTGCGGTTATTTATACTGTTTGATGGAGGGTGATGGTTGGGCACACTGTTAGCTGATAGTTAGTTAATTATTTTGTTATTTAAGTATGTAGTTAAGTATTTATGTATTTAGTTGCCATTGGGTATTTATATCGTTAAGTTGGGGAGACGGGACGGGGGGGGAGCGGGTTGATTATGCGGGTCTTTCTCGGGGGGTTTTAAGGGGATCTTTCACGGGCGCAGATGGGGTGAACCGGGAGGAGTCGGAATGTGGCAGGAGCAGCCGGGTCAGCGGAGACCAGCTGACTCTCGGGAGTACGATGTGGGGTACATCGCGGCTAGGAGGGGTCCTAGCCGGGGGGGGGGGGGGGGGGGGGGGGGGGGGGACCCCGGGTTGCTGCTGGAAAGACCAGGGGCGAGAAGGGGAGAGCCGGGGGGGGGGGGGGGGGGCCATCGCTATGGGAAGCGGGTCAGAAAAGAAGGGATGACCCGGGGCGAGCAAGGGACAAGACATGGCTAATCGACAGGGAGTAGGGACGGGTCGCTCTGCGACCCGATTGATCACGTGGAACGTAAGGGGGCTGAATGGGCCGGTCAAAAGATCAAGGGTCTTCTCACACCTGAAGGGACTGAAGGCTGATGTAGCAATGCTGCAGGAGACTCATTTGAGGGTAGCAGATCAGGTCCGCCTGAGAAGGGGGTGGGTGGGACAGGTGTTCCACTCAGGCTTGGATATCAAGAACCGGGGGGGGTGGCGATTTTGGTGGGAAAGAGGGTGTCGTTTGTGGCGGCAGAGGTGGTGGCAGACAAGGAGGGCAGGTACGTGATGGTGAGGGGTAGGCTGCAGGGAGAGAATGTGGTACTGGTAAATGTGTATGCCCCGAACTGGGACGACGCGGGTTTTATGAGGCGCCTGCTGGGCCTCATCCCGGGACTGGAGGCAGGGGGCCTGATCATGGGAGGGGACTTTAATACGGTGTTAGACCCTGGGCTGGATAGATCGAGTTCCAGGACGAATAGGAGGTCGGCAGCGGCAGAGGTGTTAAGGGGGTTCATGGAGCAGATGGGAGGGGTAGACCCATGGAGATTTGGTAGGCCTAGGGCGAGGGAGTATTCTTTTTTCTCCCACGTCCACAGAGTGTACTCTAGGATCGATTTTTTCGTATTGAACAGGGGGCTGATACCGAGAGTGCAGGACACGGAGTACTCGGCCATTGCGATATCGGACCATGCACCACATTGGGTGGACGTGGACATGGGGGAGGCGCGGGACCAACGCCCGTTGTGGCGCCTGGATGTAGGGCTGTTGGCGGACGAAGAGGTGTGCAGAAGGGTGAGAACGGGCATTGAGAACTATCTGGGTACGAATGACACAGGTGAGGTGCAGGTGGGGACGGTCTGGGAGGCCTTGAAAGCAGTGATTAGAGGAGAGCTGATCTCCATAAGGGCACACAGAGAGAGGAAGGAGAGGCAGGAAAGGGAGAGGCTGGTGGGGGAGCTCCTAGAAGTAGATAGGAAATATGCGGCGGCACCAGAGGAGGGGCTATTAAGGGAGCGGCGTAGCTTGCAGGCCAGGTTCGACCTACTGACCACTAGGAAGGCGGAAATGCAGTGGAGAAGGGCGCAGGGTGCGGCGTATGAGTACGGGGAAAAGGCGAGCAGGATGCTAGCACACCAGCTTCGTAAGCGAGATGCAGCCAGAGAGATTGGGGGAGTGAGAGAGAGGGGTGGGGATGTAGTGCAGAAGGGGCAAGAGGTGAATAGGGTCTTTAGGGACTTCTATAGGGAATTGTATAGGTCTGAACCGCCGAAGAGGAGAGGGGGAATGAAGAATTTTCTTGACAAATTGGGGTTCCCAAAGGTACAGGAGGAGCTGGTGGAAGGGTTGGGGGCGCCGATAGAGCTGCAGGAGCTAATTAAAGGGATAGGCCAGATGCAGGCGGGGAAGGCGCCGGGGCCGGATGGGTTCCCGGTGAAGTTTTACAGGAAATTTGTGGACTTGGTGGGTCCAGTGCTGGTGCGAGCCTTTAATGAGGCGCGCGAGGGGGGGGTTCTGCCCCCAACAATGTCGCAGGCCCTGATCTCCTTGATTTTGAAGCGGGACAAGGACCCGGTCCAGTGCGGGTCCTACAGGCCCATCTCCCTCCTGAATGTTGACGCCAAGCTGTTAGCAAAGGTCCTGGCAACCAGGATAGAGGACTGTGTGCCAGGGGTAGTCCATGAAGACCAGACGGGGTTCGTGAAGGGACGCCAACTTAACACAAATGTCCGGAGATTGTTAAATGTGATTATGATGCCAGCAGTGGAAGGGGAGGCGGAGATAGTGGTAGCGCTGGACGCGGAGAAGGCATTTGACAGGGTGGAGTGGGAATACTTGTGGGAGACGTTGGAAAGGTTTGGGTTTGGGGAGGGATTTATCAAGTGGGTAAAACTGCTCTATTCAGCTCCGATGGCAAGTGTGGTAACAAACGGGAGGAGGTCAGAATATTTTGGGCTCCATCGAGGTACTAGGCAGGGATGTCCCCTATCTCCCTTACTCTTTGCATTAGCGATTGAGCCGTTGGCAATGGCACTGAGGGGTTCAGGGGGGTGGAGAGGACTGACAAGGGGAGGGGAGGAACATCGGGTCTCGCTCTATGCGGATGATTTGTTGTTGTATGTGGCAGACCCGGAGGGGGGAATGCCGGAGGTAATGGGGATACTAGCGGAGTTCGGGGACTTTTCGGGATATAAATTAAATCTGGGGAAAAGTGAGGTCTTTGTAATACACCCGGGAGACCAAGGGGAGGGAATTGGGAGGCTCCCCTTCAAAAGAGCAGTTAAAAGTTTTAGGTATTTGGGGGTGCAGGTGGCAAAGAACTGGGGGACCCTCCACAAGTTGAACTTTTCCAGACTGGTGGAACAGATGGAGGAGGAGTTTAAGAGGTGGGACATGGTGCCGCTGTCGCTGGCAGGGAGGGTGCAGTCAGTTAAAATGACGGTCCTCCCGAGGTTCTTGTTTTTGTTCCAGTGTCTGCCCATCTTCCTCCCCAGGGCCTTTTTCAAGAAGGTAACGAGTAGTATCATGGGGTATGTGTGGGCACATGGCACCCCGAGAGTTAGAAGGGTCTTTTTGGAGCGGAGTAGGGATAGTGGAGGGCTGGCGTTACCCAACCTTTCAGGATATTACTGGGCGGCAAATACATCGATGGTACGAAAGTGGATGATGGAAGGGGAGGGGCAGCCTGGAAGCGCATGGAGAGGGCGTCCTGCGGCAACATAAGCTTAGGGGCACTGGTAACGGCACCATGGCCGTTCCCTTCCACGAGGTATACCACGAGCCCGGTGGTGGCGGCCACCCTCAAGATCTGGGGGCAGTGGAGGCGACACAGGGGGGAAGTGGGAGGTCTGATAGGGGCACCACTAAGAGGGAACCACAGATTTGCGCCGGGAAACACAGGAGGGGGATTCCAGAGCTGGCAGAGGGCGGGTATTAGACAACTGAGGGACTTGTTTATAGAGGGGAGGTTTGCGAGCCTGGGAGAGCTGGAGGAGAAATTTGGGCTCCCCCCGGGGAACACGTTCAGGTACCTCCAAGTGAAGGCATTTGCCAGACGACAGGTAGCGGGGTTCCCCGCGCTCCCCGACAGGGGGGTGAGTGATAGGGTGCTATCAGGGGTCTGGGTCGGGGAGGGGAAGATCTCGGACATCTATAAGATTATGCAGGAGGTGGAGGAGGTACCAGTAGAGGAGCTGAAAGATAAGTGGGAGTTAGAGCTGGGGGAACAGATAGAGGACGGGACATGGGCAGACGCCCTGGAGAGGGTCAACTCGTCGTCGTCATGTGCGAGACTAAGTCTCATTCAATTTAAGGTACTGCATAGAGCCCACATGACGGGGACAAGGATGAGTCGGTTTTTCGGGGGTGAAGACAGGTGTATTAGATGTTCGGGAAGCCCTGCGAATCATGCACATATGTTTTGGGCATGTCCGGCACTGGAGGAGTTCTGGAAGGGGGTGGCAGGGACGGTGTCAAGAGTGGTGGGGTCCAGGGTCAAGCCAGGATGGGGACTTGCGATCTTCGGGGTTGGGGTGGAACCGGGGGTACAGGAGGCGAGGGAGGCTGGAATATTAGCCTTTGCGTCCTTGGTGGCTCGGAGGAGGATCCTGATTCAGTGGAGGGACGAAAGGCCTCCGAGTGTTAACACCTGGTTAAACGACATGGCAAACTTCATCCAATTGGAAAGGATCAAATTCGCCCTGAGAGGGTCGGTGCAGGGGTTTTTCAGGCGATGGCAACCCTTCCTGGACCTCTTGGATCAGAGATAGAAACTGAGGCCGTGACAGCAGCAACCCGGGAGGGGAGGGGAGGGCGGGAGGGAGGGGGGAGGAGGGACAAAGACGAAGGAAGTACGGTAGCGGTGGTGGCACGGGCAAGGCCTGCCCGAGGACGCTGCTAGAAATGATAAGTTGGTCTGACTGTCGGTTCGGCGGGGGGGGGGGGGGGGGGAAGGAGACGGACGCGCGAGTGGGGGGGGGGGGACTTTTTTCTTTTCTTGTTAAGTAGGGGGGTTTGACTTTGTTTTGTTATAATTTAAATGTAAATGTAGGGGGGGTTAAAATGTTTGTATTTCGAAAAATTTCTTCAATAAAAATTATTTTAAAAAAAAGAAGTAATAATCACCACGTACTGAGCAGGTGTCACTTGCAGCTTTGTGAAGCTGTCCTTTTTAGCTCTTTCCATTTTGGCTTCAATTTCCTTTTTCTTCTGTGCAATCAGCTCCTCTTGTTTCATTAGATTCACATACAATTTATTGGGTCTGTTGGAGGAACCCAGACGCTCCAGACTGAAGGATCGCTCACTACTGGGCTTGGTGGCCCGACCAGCCCTACCTATAATAAAGAAAAATCAAAACACAAAAACATTTCAATCTAGGAAACATTTCCAAAAAGGAAAAATGGCAAAGATAATCCTGCTCATCAATTAGTTTTGTGCAAAAAATTGTCAAAGTCTCGCGCATTGAAATGACTGGACATATGGTGGATTGAGGAACCAACGAGAGAACAGACCATCTTCGACTGGATATTAAAATACAAACATAGGATTCCTACAGTGTAGAAGGATACCATTTGGTCCATTGGCTCTGCACCAACCCTCTGAAAGAGCACCCTACCTAGGTCCACTCGCCCGCCCTATAACCTCACCTAACCTGCACATCCTTAGATACTAAGCGACAATTTAGCATGGTCAATCCACCTAAACTGCACTTCTTTGGAGCGTGGGAGGAAACCGGAGCACCAGGAGGAAACACACGCAGGCGTAGGGAGAAAGTGCAAACTCCAGACAGTCTCTCAAAGTCAGAACTGAACCTGGTGCTGTGAGGCAGCAGTGCTACTACTGTGCCACCGTGCTTCCCTGTATTGTGTACTGAGAAATAAATAATTGGCAATCTGGCTTGAGAGGTCGCTTGGGAATGAGCGACCATAACATGATAAAATTCTTCAACAAGATGGAGAGTGACGCCATTGGTTCTGAGACTAGGGTCCTGAATCATAATGAAATAAACTATGATGGTATGATGCGCAAATTGCCCATGATGGATTGGGAAACATTACTTAAAAGGATGACGGTGGACAGGAAATGGCAAACATTCAAAGAGCGCATGGGTGAACTGCAACAATTGTTTATTCCCGTCTGGCGCAAACCAAAATTGGAAAGATGACCAAACCGTGAATTAGAATTAGAGATAGCATTAGATCCAAAGAAGAGGCATACAAATTGGCCAGAAAGAACAGCAGACCTCCGGGTTGGGAATAGTTTAGAATTCAGCAAAGGAGGACCAAAAGATTGAGTAAGAAGGGGAAAATAAAGTATGACAGTAAGCTTGGGGGAGCATAAAAACTGACGGGCAACATTTCTATAGGTATGTGAAGAGAAAAAGATTGGTGAAGAGAAATGTAGGTCCCTTACAGTCAGAAACAGGGGAATTTATAACGGGGAACAAAGAAATGTTTGTCCAACTAAATACATATTTTGGTTCTGTCTTCACAAAGAGGAAGGATATTCTTGCTATAAAGGGAATGCAGCAAAGGTTTACCAGACTGGTTCCTGGGATAGCAGGACTGGCATATGAGGAGAGATTCAATCAATTAGGATTAAACTTGGGAGTTCAGAAGAACGAGGGGGGATCTCATAGAAACCTATAAAACTCTAACAGAACTCGACAGTGTAGATGCAGGAAGGGTATTCCAGTCTCCTTCTCCTCTAACTCCTTGCTCAAATACCCATCCCTCTGCCATATTAGCCTCCCGCACTAGCAAACAACCAGCGAGAATATTTGTCCCATTCCTATAGAGTTGTAACCAGAGGACTCTTCTTCAGAGCTCAGTTCATACTTTTCATAGTTTTCTAAGAGGTACAAACACATGATGAATATTTTGCCCGATCACAGAATCGCAGACTAATATAGCACCAGAAGAGGCCCTTCAGCCCATTGAGTCTGCACTGGCGTATGAAAAACATCTGACCTGCCTACCTAATCCCATTTGCCAGCACTTGGCCCATAGCCCTGAATGTTATGACGTGCCAAGTGCTCGTCCAGGTACTTGTTAGAAGATGTGAGGCAACCCACCTCTACCACCCTCCCAGGCAGTGCATTCCACACTATTCCCACACTCTGAGTAAAAAGGTTTTTCCTCAAATCCCCCTTGAACCTCCTGCCCCTCACCTTGAAATTGTGCCCACTCGTAACTGACCCTTCAACTAAGCTGCTCCTTACCCACCCTGTCCATACCCCTCAATCTTGTACACCACGATTGGGTTACCTCTCCAGCTCCAACGAAAACTCAATTCTCTTCATAACTTAAATGTCCATCCCAGACAACATCCTGGTGAATCGTCTCTGCACGCCCTCCTGCGCAATCACATCCTTCCTATAATGTAGCGACCAGAATTGCGCACAATACTCCAGTACTATCAGAACCCTCAATAATACATTGCTAAAAGAGAAAGCCAATCCCTCGAACATTGCTCTCTCACTGCTCCACAACCATAACAACATCTGTACAGTTTATAAATGGAAGTTCATAGGTATTATCAAGTATGATCGGACTCTCAGGAACTGGCCAGATCAATACAGCCCTTCTCTCATATGGTCACTACCTAGAAAATACTCTGATCTTTGCCACATTAGAAATGAACTAAATCAGAAATGGCTGAGGCTACGCAACAGACTAGTCAGTAGCTGCAAAGAGTAAAGACAAGATATTGATTTCAGGCATGTAACTCTTCATCAGAACACTACATGAACAGAATCAATGTATCATTCTGCACTGCAGCAAATGCCATAAACAGAATCTATAAACCGTGCCAACATATAATCAACAACAAAATTATTTTTGTAAAATCCTGACGTGTGCATCTCTGACATCCAAATCTGCAAACAATGGGGTGAGAGTAATGGTGGGGTCTTCAGAGTGAACAAAACAGACAGCAATTGCATTTGGACACACAAAAACCCAGAGTGCTTGCACATCAACGGTGAGTGACATATTCTTGGGGCAACAACTCCTGAAATCTGGACCAGGTTGCAAGAGCTAAACGTATGCCACATTAACCAGGATTAAAAACTTTGGTTAACCAGTGACAGACGATAACCAATTAAAACAAGTGACAAGTATCTCCACAAACAATAATTAATTCCCCATCGGTGTCTTGGGACATAGAAAGAAATGGGGCGGGTGAACACTTTGAGGTAGGTGGGAAGAGGAGAGTCAATGATGGAAAATTCTCCAACGGGGGCTAATCTGAATTCTAAGACCTCTTGTTGGGAGGCAATAAGCCTCAGGTCGGGTTAACCCCTGCCCTTCCTTCGTTATTGTTAGTTTAGCCATCAGATGGAAAGTGCATTTGGTTCGTGGACGCTTTCCCCTCAATTCTAGCGGCTGCTTCTCCGAGTCTACACCCATTAAACTCCTTGCTCAGCCTCCCCAAACCCCAACACCAACCTGCCTCACCGTCCATGGCCATGGCTTCATATCCTAGTGTTGTCACTTCCGACGAGCCAGGGGATAACCGTCACACTACCGGAAGTCTTGGCTATGTGCGCCGGGCCCTCTGGGAGTTGTAGTCTGCGGCCCCGTTGGCCTCATTAGCGGGATGCGGACAAAAACTACAAACGTGTGTCCAGCCTACAAAATACACCGAACGAACCTATCGTTCCAAATGTATTTGTCCGTGCATATCTGCATGAGAAATATGTGCTTATCCGTTGAAGTAAAGAATTTGAAGAACTTTTTTTCCCCCAGAAGGTGCGGGTGACTTCCGGTGGGGAAGGGAAGTGACATGACGGCTGCAATGGAGGAGAGGTTTTGTCCAGGTTTGTGGGGCTGAAGTGGGGAAGGAGAGGAGATGCGGGGGCGGTGGGGAAAGAGACAGGGAATCGTCCCTGGACCCTGCCAGAGCTTTGAAGAGGGGCGGGGGACTGGAAAACCCCCGCTCTCCAGCGGCTTAGAATGAAGCGGGTTCGGTGGCCGGGCCTGTAAGCGGTAACCAGGGGCAACCGGGGTGGGGAGGGCACAGGCCTGATCCCCACCTTCGGGCAACAAGGCCCCGTCCTGGGGGAAAGATCTGACCCCCCCCCCCAATCCCGGCAATTGCTGGGATGCATTCCTGGAGGTTTCATTCCATGTCCTCCCGCCTCCTCCAGCAGCCTCCGAGCTCCCACCCCCTCCATTTTCATATTTCTAAAACAAAAGTGTTCACTGAATATGAACAAACACCATTTTTTAAAAACCTCTAATGTTTTGTCACAGCAAGTTTAAACTTGACTTTCTGGAGACTCCGGATTAATCCTGGAGAACCGGTGACACTAATCCCAGGGCAGCTGGTCCCTGCTGCCTGGGGGGGGGGGGGGACTGTTGACGCCCTGCCTGGAGTAACAAGGCTCCGTACCGGCAAAAGGGGCTAACTCCATCCCAGGGCAATGATGTGCTGTTTTGGTGGCAAATCCGATGCTCTGTCCCAGACCCCCTGATGCAACAAGACCCTGTCTGAGGAGGGAATTCATACTGTCGCCTGGTAATGAGGGGTAACTGACCCTCATTGGAAAATGGGTAAAAGATCTGACACCCCTATTTCCCTTCCAAAGGCATTCTGACATTGAAGGAGACCCCAGCCCTTAGTCAGATGAAACCAATCATTAAAATAAATGCAGAAAGTCCTGGGAACACAAATATCAGCATCTGACTGATTAACCTTTGGCTGAGGCAAAAAACAAGAGTTCTCGCTTGTTTTCTCATGCTGACAAATCTGTTGTGTAGAGAGAAAATGTTCTGTCATTTCTTGACAAAATTTGTTGTGCGCATGTAGACGTTTGTTCTTTTTAAGTTTGAGCCTTCCTGTGGCTCTGTTTAACAACCATCTTATTGGTGCACTTATTGACTTCTGTTAATAAATGGGTTTGAGTTATATTCAATGTAAATAAAAATCCACTGTGGTCTCTGCTGTCAAACTGCACATTCACTACTGCAGTGAAAGGTTCATTCTGCTAAGATAGTTTCTATCATCTACTGCTGTTAATTATACCCAATGCCCAGTGACAATCTTCCATTGCCAGACTCCGATGTGCAGAATTTCCCATGTTCAAATGTACTGTATGAATTGTAAGCCTTCGGAACACTGATAGAAATGGCAGACTTTTAGGTGTTGTTGATACTGCTGATCTGTTCTTCATTGTGTACTGGTACAGTTGTAAATTGCTTCTCCAGGCACAACACAAGTTTGGAAGGACGGATCCAATAACTGTTGCTGCTGAATAACTTTTACAGTTCAAATGGACACAACGTGACAATTTAGGCTGTTTTGCATATGCTGACCACAAAGAGTAGTTGAGTGGATAACCTTGTTGTGTTTAAGGGGAAGCTGGATAAATACACATGGGGGAAAGGGATCAGAAGGATTTGGTGAATAGGGTGAGATTAAGAGGGATGAGAGGAGGTTCATACTGGCATGGACCGCTTGAGCTGAATGACTTGTTTCTATGCTATACTTGATTTATAATAGTTTTAAAAAACTGTCACCAAACAACACACTGACCTTGTTTGTCCCTGTGGAACATCCGACTGGATCAGTGATCCAGACTGGTTCCTTCTGATTTTAAATAGCAACAGTAGCTGAATAGGAAGTGGCCTCCTGTGCTTTTAATTAATGTTAACTAAAAACTGTCACTAAACAACACACTGACCTTGTTTGTCCCTGTGGAACATCCTACTGGGTCAGTGATCCAGACTAGTTCCTTCTGATTTTAAATAGCAACAGTAGCTGAATCGGAAGTGGCCTCCTGTGCTTTTAATTACTGTTAACTAAAAACTGTCACTAAACAACACACTGACCTTGTTTGTCCCTGTAGAACATCCTACTGCGACAGTGATCCAGACTGGTTTCTTCTGATTTTAATAGCAATAGTAGCTGAATAGGAAGTAGCCTCTTGTGCTTTTAAGTAATGTTAATTAAAAAGGAAGAAGATGGAATTGTGTACATCACATTGGTTTGATTATGAATTAAATCTCCATAATTAGTGCTTTTGTTAAAAAAATAAAATCTATCTGAGGCCCACAGATATTTCAATTTTAGTGGTTGTAGTAACACGGGACAATATGGTAGTCTTTTTGTGTCTGGATTCAGATGGAGGGTGATCTATCCAATATATTAGTGAAATTGTTGATGCCTAGGATCCATTTTCAACCACAGTTTTTTATATTCTTTCATTGGATTTGGGCATTACAAGATATGTATTTGTTGCAGGGTTTGTGCACAGTGATGGAATTGAAAGGAAAAATATTGTCTCGTATCTGCTGGTCCTGCTTTTTTTCAAAGTTCAGAAACATTCTTCCTGTTCCAGCGAAAGTTCACCAGACTAATAGTAGGACTGACATATGAAGAAAGACTGGATCAACTGGGCTTGTACTCACGAGTCCAGAAGAATGAGAGGGGACTTCATAGAAACATACAAAATCCTGATGGGACTGGACGCGCTAGATATGGGAAGAATGTTCCCGATGTTGGGGATGTCCAGAACTAGGAGTCACAGCCTAAGAATAAGGGGTAATCCATTCAGGACTGAGATGAGGAAGAACTTCTTCTCTCAGAGTTGTGAACTTGTGGAATTCTCTACCACAGAAAGCTGATGGGGCCCGTTCATTGGATATATTCAAAAGGGAGCTGGGTGTGACCCTTGCAGCTAAAGGGATCAAGGGGTATAGAGAGAAAGCAGGAGCGGGACACTGAATTTGTATGATCAGCCATGATCATATTGAATGGTGGTATAGGCACGAAGGGCCGAATGGCCTACTCCTGCACCTACTTTCTATGTTTCTATTATCTTTCATCTGAACTAGTCCAAATTGATCATCCCTCCAACTACATCAGGCACTTTAATGTTGATGCCCCCAGGGGACAGTCTACAAATAAGGAGACTACACGGCCTGGTGGGCTGCATGTTAAAGATTCCAATTTATTTTTAAAACAATAGTTTCTCTTAGAATAGTTGTTTTGACTAGAGACAATGGGAGTACCTTAAATGGAAAGCAACTTCCCTTCTCCCTTTTTACGTCTTAAGGGAAGAAATAATTGCAGATTTGGGCAAAGTCAGGGTACTTCTCCTAATATCAGCAAAGGCTAAGAGGAGATTTGATAGGTGTTTAAAATCATGAATGGTTTAGTCGAGTAAATACAGAGTGTCTTTCCAATGCCTGAGGGGTTGAAAACCAAAGGGGCCAGATTTGAAGATGATTGGCGAAAAAGCAAGAGGTTTCATGAGGAAATTCCTTTTTTAAAATAAATTTATAGTACTAATAAAATTTGGAGTACCCAATTCTTTTTTGCCAATTAAGGGGCAAATTAGCGTGACCAATCCACCTGGCCTGCACATCTTTTTGGGTTGTGGGGGTGAGACCCACACAGACACTGGGAGAAGGTGCAAACTCCACACGGACATTGACCCAGGACCGGGATCGAACCCGGGTCCTTGGAGCCGTGAGACAGTAGTGCTAACCACTGTGCTGCATGAAGATATTTCTTTTTATGCAACAAGTGGTTTGGATAGTGCTGCAGGTGATGGAAACAGATTCAATAATAACGGGATTACTCTTTAAAGGAGCCGACACAGACTTGATAGGCTGAATGGTCTATTTCTGTGTTGTACTATTCTATGATATCTAGTTGAGCACGACCTGCAGTTCCCGATCGCTAAAAGATGTGTACCAAATGATCTTCCAAAAAACATACTCTTAAATGTGAAGTTTTATGTCTTGAATGCTGTTCTTCCTTCCCTTTCCCATTCCTAGTTTAATAATGTTCCAGGCTTTGGACTTTATCTATAGTATGGCTTATTCTTACTAAATTTTGAGTAGAAAGTGATAATAGTATTAGCCTTGAAAGCGAAGTACAAATACTGCTGCTTGCATTTTCTGGTCCATCCGTTCACCACAGAACCTGACTAACTGCTCTTTGATCTTAACAGGTAAGTAAGTGTAAAGTGGAGCAGTGAAGTGTGGGGTGGCTGGTGAGGAAGACAACCTCACTGACTCTCTGACATCAGGAGGCCGAACCCAAACTTGGGGATGGAGCCCACTTTTAATGAATGGAAGGGAACTGAGATGCCCCCACATCTGGAGATGACCTTGATGCTTTTTAATATCTTGCATGTTAAGATGCTTATTTTGAATTTGCAAATCTTCGTCTTCACCTTCAGTCCTGATACTGGTAATATCTCTTTCCTATTTGGCCTAGAGGGAGATTTTGGCCAGAGCACATCTTCCTTTTCTTCAGCTGTGGAGGGCAGTCCTGTGGCAGCTTCATTTGATTTTATTTCACATGGATTTCTTTGCACATTCTTGTGTGTCCCCTACTTTCCTTCCCGAGCATATTTACAGATGCAGCAGGGGGCAGTGGTTTTCCATCAGTCACCTTTGCATAATAGTGCACTTTCCTTCATTCTGCGCAATGATTGTTTTTCTGTTCTGATTCAAACAGACTACATTTAAGAGTTGGACTTGACGTCAGTAATTAATTCTTCCTTTGCCCTTGAGGGCAATGACGCTTATCAAAAACCGCTTTTTCTATGTGGTACCAAGTTTTAATCCCATTGACCATTCATTCCTCTATTATTTTCCTGCTCCTAAAACCATGCAATATTCTTCAAGCCGCTGGTTTTCTTCCATTGGGAGGCTGAACTTGGTTGTTCTCATTCTGTGTGTCCAATTATTCCATATATAAGAAGGTTGCCCAGCTACTGTAGCAAGAGAACTCGCAGCGTCGGAGTCAATGACACCCTTTAAAGCTGGTGATATTGCAAGGGGTCACCCTAGAAATCTTCTAAAGTGCACACAACTTCCTTGGAAAAATACCAAAGAAGATTTTGTAATTGTGAGTGCAACCATTGAGATTGCACACAAATGGGGGAGGCAAACCGTTGTTACAATAAACGTCTCCATGTAGACATCCTCACATATCATGGATGTCTGTGTGTACCGTTAATACTGTACACAAATTGACTGCCACGTTACCCAGATTATAATGACTGCTCCTCAAAAATATTTCATTGGCTGGAAAACTCTATGGAACGCCCTGAAGTCGTAATAGGTGCTGTAGAAATGTGAGTTTTTCTTTAACAATATATGCAAAGCACAACTCATCTATCAAAGTAATCTCTGAGCAGAATAAATTCACTTCTCCGCATATTCTCACTGAACTTTCTACCTACACACCACCAGTATATTTTTTCGAAGGACTACATTGAAGATTATTTTCAAAGCAGACTCACCAGCATTCATTTGTGCTGCCATTCGAAAATGGGATTTACAAATGGTGAAAACTTAAATTCACGTTTTTGTCTTGGTGCCAACCAGATGGGTTGCTGAAGTGGTGAAAGGAGTCAAAGAAATGCATCTTTTTTCCAACATTGGTGCCAGTCGACATAGGATGTTTTCTACTGGAATTTTATGTTTTGAACTTGCCTTGCATATTTTGTTTTATTTCCATGTCACATTGAAAGCATTATCTGACTTTTCTTGTGGAGTCAGCAGAGACTGTGAGAAGACCAGAGACATTCATTGAGGATAACCAAGTTTTGGAATATTTTGCAAGCTCGTGAACCATTCAAAAACTCTATCCTTGGTTTATGTGTAAAGGCTAGTTTGGATGGTAGCTCTTTATAGTCAGCTACACATTCAGCTTTTAGCCAAAGGATAAATTAAGGCACATCAATGTGTTGGAAATGCAGCTACATAAACTTGCACCTCCACATATAAACCTACACAATTCTGTCTTTTGTGGCTCACAAAGGAGGAAAAAACTAGCTATGGAATCTGCGCTGCTGAATTTGGTTCTAGGTGAATGGATTACAAGTGGCCAGCATATCTTGGCCAGTATGATCCAGAGTACTTGGTCTAAAATTGGCTCTTTTCAAGCTGTTTTCCTCTACTTGAGCAAATGGGTTCATGTCAAAGCATTTCATATCTCCATTCACCATGCATCCTCAAGCCTAGTGGACAAAAGATGTGAGGCTCTCTCATTGTTTAGTATCTTGAGGAGGACAATGCATGTCCCCGTTGATAGGACAAATGTTTCCTGTTTTTCTTACTTGCATCTCTTGGATTATGTCGGATTTCCCAAAAGCAGTTAGTCAGGTGCATTTGTGGTTAAAAACCCATCATGTCTTTCTGATCTTTGTGGCGTTATCAGCATGCCCAAGTGATCTCTAATACCTTAGCTTTTACATGAGATATAGATTACAACTTTTTAAAAGCATTGTTTCAATTTTAATAAAAGAAAAGCTAAACACTTTTTTTCTTCCTTTCTTCCCCCTCTATCATTGAAGAAATGCTCAACTATGCACCCAGGCGATATCCCAGGGAATCTTATGAAGAAAATGCACAATACGATGGCCTTCCCTATGATGACTATGAATCTCCATCTCACAGATCGGAGAGATGGAGGAATATGCCCAGTCAGGCAGAAATGCCTTCTGAAGATAACAGTCGATATTATGATGATGCTTCCTATTCTGCCTCAGCAAGAAAGAATTTCTTGGAGCACCATGAGAGGGATGATCACCATTCACAGTATAACAAATTAAGGAGCCCTGCTGAATCTGGTGGGAATGGAGGGTTGTTTCGAAGACCAGCAAATTCCAATGGCAGTCCTATTAGGAGAGGATCTGGAATCTACAGAAGATCAGTGAGCCCTATTGAGTCCAGAAATCGGTCAGGATCATATAGAAGCCAAACGAGCCCAAATAATTGGCAGTCTCGGAGTTCAGCTAATGACTCCAGAGGTTACCAATTCTATAGGAGATCCCAAAGTCCCAATAGCAGAGATGGTCAAAGTTTATACAATAGATCCCAAAACCCTGTTGATAATACAGGACACTCAGAATCTCACAGACGATGCTGGAGCCCTGGTCATGAGACCAGGGATCAAGGATCTAATCCTAGATCTAGGAGCCCTGTTAAGGAACCTGATGCAGAGTTATACAAGTTATTGAGTAATGTTATTGATAATGCTCGGCGTTTGGCGGCTAGTAAGAATGATTCCTCACACACATCCTGGAGAGACCCATCCAGGGAATGCTCTCAAATGGATTCTTCCAATTACCAGACCACTACACCTACAGACGGGTTCCATGCAGCTGAGGATTATAACCCTCGCTTGAACCAACACAGTTCTACTCATAAATACACCGAAACTTCCAGAAGGGGTCATTCTTTTTCTAAAGTGCCTCCTAAAAATGTACGAGGGCCTTTGCTTAAGCGTCCAAAGGTTCAAGGACGACAGGGCCTTCTAGGCAGAGCTCCTGGCCTTCTTGGGACAGCGCCTGGCCTTCTAGGGGCTGCCCCTGGCCTTCTAGGGACTGCCCCTGGCCTTCTAGGGACAGCCCCTGGCCTTCTAGGGACAGCCCCTGGTCTTCTAGGAACAGCCCCTGCTGGTTTACTGGGGTCTTCTGTGTCCAGCATGCCAGTGACCACCTACAAAAATGTTTCCACAGACTCTTCTACTCATTTGCATTCATTGGGGAATATATCTGCTCTAGGTAGTCAAATGGAACTGGGACAGCAAATAATAAAATGGGCTGGTTTTCATAGTGTTGCTGCTGACCATTCCGTAAAACAGAATTTTGATCCCAACACGGATACCTATTCTAAGGTAGCAACGGCCTTCCAGTGCTTGATGGCAAAGCAGCATCAGGATATCTGTGATTCGACAGTAGCGGCACATTTAGGTCTCGCGTACCCTGTGATAGATAATGCTTTTGTGTCTCTGTTGATAAGGAAGAATGTCATTACGAGTAGGTTAGAGTTGGATGATATTGTGCATAAAGGAGAATCTCTTTTGCAAGAGATACAGAGCAAGCTGCTGGAATGCATAGGCCCACTTCTTGCAGTAAGCAATAATTATGAGCTGAGCTCTAAGGCGCAAAGCTCACAGATCCCTGACAAACATGCCAGTGAGCTAGAGCAGGCAATCATAGCTTGCCGCCAATCAATGGTGTTCATTGGGCAAATCTTTGCTTTTGTCAGCGAAGAAAGACGGAAAAATTTGTTGCAGAACACCGGGCTGATCTCAGTGGCTCCAAAATACGATTATTTCATGAATCTGGAAAGCAATCAGCTGTTTGGGAACAAATACATAAATGAGCTGAAGAACCGAGTGGAGCAAATCTACCTCCCTCCGTTACATAGCCAGGGTTCTTGTTCCAGTAAGTTCACAACAAAAGCAGAGGAACAATCTAAGAATGATGCTGCAATCAAGCCCTCAAGAAGTAAGTACTCAAAATTAATCTCTTGATAGTTTGTAATATTTTAAAACAGATGGATAGCTTGAATTAAATTTGCGATTAGAACACATTGTAGTTTAATCAAAAGGCTCGATTGATATTTTGAGTGTGACGTGACGTTATTGAAATGTTAAATATGACTTTAATATCAGACAACATAGTGAAGCCATTGATGTCAATGAATTGAGGCTGCAGCCCTCCTTTGTCCAGTTGCTGGCCTGGCTGGTACCCAATGCCTCCAGCAGTTGGCTACATTGATGCTTTTCAGTAGTCTGGGAGTGAGTCTTGCACCTTTCGTCTTGGTAGCAGAATCCCAAGTGCAACCTTGGCAAGGAGCAAGGTTGCTGTTTCAATTTGGCTCCAATCACCAGGAAAGCTGAAACATTTCCCTTCAAATTTCTATTGTGTGAGATTCCACTAAGAATTCCTGCTAGCTCGCCACCTTCCACAGAGATGGCTTGAACTGTTGTGTTTTTTTAAGTTTCCTCTTTGGTAGATGCCAAAGCCAGCAAGCAGACAGAGAAATGTTCCTCGGCATCAGACAGCAGCAATAGATGGAAGACAGAGAAAGGCTCAGCATCCACTGATGGCAGTGGCAGGAGCATTTCAGAGAAAGATGCAACAGTTGTTGAGAGCATCCACCCCCCAGAAGACACCGAGGTCAAGACCATTATCGATAAACTCGCTATGTTTGTAGCAGAGAAGGGTGAAGCAGCAGAGAAAGCAGTCATCCAGTTCAAGAAGGACGATGCCAATTATCGGTAAGGGCAACTACAAAATACACCAGACATTGGAAATCAGAAATATAAACACAAAATGTGAGAAATATTCAGCAGATGAAGCATCACCTATGGAGAGAAAATAATCAACATTTCAGATTGTGATATTCCATCAGAACAGTTCTGATGGTAATTGTTAACGTTAACTCTTTTTCTCTACACAGATGCTGGGTATTTCTGGCAGTCTGTGTTTTGATTGTAGAACATAAGAAATAGCAGGATGCATAAGCTAAATGCCCCCTTGAGTCTGCTTCTGTCATGCAGTAAGATCATGGCTGAACTTTAACATTCACTTCACTTTCCTGCCCCGTACCCCACACGCGTTCATTCTCTTGGTGTTCAAAAATCTATTAATTTTAATCCTCAATAAATGCAACTAGGCATCCACAGACCCCTCGGCTAGAGAATTCCAAAGTTTCAAAACCCTCTGAGACAAGCGAATCACGTTAAAGGTCAGAGAAGCTAATTTGTCCAAAACATTGCCCCCCTTTTAAAATAACCCGTTTAAAATAAATGATCTTGTCAGGCTAGGTCCCTCTTTGAGCCAGGCTACTCATAAGACCATTAGACATAGGAGAAGAATTAGGCGACTTGGCCCATCGAGTCTGCTCTGCCATTCAATCGTGGTTGATATTTTTCTCATCCCATTCTCCTGCCTACTCTCCATAACCCCTGATCCCCTTATTAATCAAAACTATCTATCTCTGTCTTAAAAATGATTTGGCCTCCACAGCCTTCTGCAGCAAAGAGTTCCACAGATTCACCATCCTCTGGCTGAAGAAATTCTCCTCATCTCTGTTTTAAAGGTTCATTCCTTTATTTTTTTTATTGTTTTTATTAAGGTTTTTCTCAAACAGAATTTTTACATAACCAGTGGGGGAAAAAAAAGAATAATTAACAAAACAAGGTGGCTATTTTCATTATACACAAAGAGAATATACATTAAATGAACCGTTCCCCAACCCCCCACCCCTCCATGGATTGCTGCTGCTGCTGACATTTTAACGCTCGCCTAGAAAGTCAAGGAACGGCTGCCACCACCGGGCGAACCCCAGCAAGGTCAGTCTCATGGCAAACTTTATTCTCTCAAGACTAAGAAACCCAGCCATGTCACTAAACCAGGTCTCCACACTCTGGGGTATCGCGTCTCCACATTAACAAGATCTGTCTCCGGGCTACCAGGGGGGCAAAGGCCAGGACGTCGGCCTCCTTCGCTTCCTGCACTCCCGGATCTTCCGGCACCCCAAATATCGCTATCTGCGGACTCGGCTTTACCCGAGCGTCCAAGACCTTGGACATAGCCTTTGCAAAGCTCTGCCAGAATTCTTTAAGCGCCGGGCATGCCCAGAACATATGGACATGGTTTGCTGGGCTTCCTGAACATCTCGCACATCTGTCATCAACCCCAAAGAGCTTGCTCATTCTCGTCGTCGTCATGTGTGCCTGATGTACCACCTTAAACTGAATTAAGCTGAACCGGCACACGATGAGGAATTCATCCTGCCTAGGGCATCAGCCCACAGGCCCTCATCCAGCTCCACACCCAGCTCCTCCTTCCACTTGCCCTTCAGTTCCTCCACTGGAGCCTCCTGCAGTTCTTGGTAAATGTCCGAAACCTTCCCCTCCCCTACCCAGATGCCAGAGACCACCCTGTCCTGTATCCTGCAAGGGGGTAGCAACGGAAATGTCCCCACCTGTTTTTTGAGAAAGGCGCGGACTTGGAGGTATCAGAAGGTGTTTCCAGGGGGCAGACTGAATTTCTCCACCAGTGCCTTCAAGCTAGGGAAAGTCCCATCTATGAACAGGTCCCCCATCCTTTTGATGCCTGCCCTGTGCCAACTTTGAAACCCTCCATCTATCTTGCCCTGGTCAGTTCTATGATTATTCCGTATCGGGGTCCAAACTGAGGCCCCCTCCTCCTTCCTGTACCTTCTCCACTCACCCCAGACCCTCAGTGCCGCCGTCACCACCGGGCTCGTGGTGTATCGTGCCGGCGAGAACGGCAGCGTGCCATTACCAGTGCCCCTAGGCTGGTGCCGTTGCATGACTGTGCCTCCAGCCACCCCCATGCCGGCCCCTCCTCCATTACCCATTTCCTAATCATGGCTACATTAGCCGCCCAGGAGTAGCTACAGAGGTTCGGTAGCGCCACACACACATGCGCGCACACACACACACACCCCCGACTGCGCTCTAAAAACAGCCTTTTAACTCACGGCACTGGAAAACGAACAGGAATCTGGGGAGGTCCGTCATTTTCACAGTCTGCACCCATCCCGCCAGGGAAAGCGGGAGCATGTCCCACCTTTTAAAGTCTCCCTCCATCTGCTCTACAAGTCGAGATAGTTGAGCCTGTGTAGGGCATCCCAATTCCTAGCCACCTGTATACCCAGGTACCGAAAGCTCCTCTCCACCAACTTGAGCGGGAGTTCTCCCAGTCTCTTCTCCTGACCCCAAGTGTGATTCACGAAAAGCTCACTTTTCTCCATGTTCAACTTGTACCCCGAGAAACCCCCGAAGTCCCTTAAGATCTGCATGACCTCCCCCATCCCCTCTAGCAGGTCCAAAATATACAGGAGCAGGTCGTCTGCGTAGAGCGAAACCCGCCCCCCGAACCAGCTCCTAGAAGCCCTCAGCGCTATGGCCAACGGCTCAATTGCAAGGGCAAATAGTAGCGGGGATAGGGGGCCCCCCTGTCTCGTCCCTCGGTGTAGCCGAAAATACTCCAACCTCAGCCGGTTCGTAGACACACTTGCTACAGGGACCTGATACAGTAGTTTGATCCACCCTATGAATCCCTCACCAAATCCAAACCTACTTAACGCTTCCCACAGGTAGTCCCATTCCACCCGGCCAAAGGCTTTCTCTGCATCCATTGCAGCCACTACTTCTGCGTCCCCTCCTTCTGAGGGCATCATGATTATGTTTCGGAGATCCTCATATTTGAGTTCAGTTGCCTGCCCTTGACGAAGCCTGTCTGATTCTCATCAATCACTCCCAGGACACAGTCCTCTATTCTATCAGCCAAAATCTTGGCCAGCAGTTTGGCATCTACGTTTAGGAGCGATATCAGCCTGTAGGACCCACATTGTAGCGGAACCTTCTCCCCTTGAGGATGAGCGAGATCAAGGCCCGCGACATCGTCGGGTGGAGGGCTCCTCTCTCCTTAGCCTCATTTAAAGGTTCTTAGCAGGAGTGGGCTCAGCAGCTCCGAGAATTTCTTGTAGAATTCTACAGAGTAGCCGTCCGGTCCCGGTGCCTTGACCGACTGCATACTATCCAGGCCCTTAACTATCTCCTCCAACTCATTTGGGACCCCCAATCCCTCTACCAGATCATCGTCCACCCTTGGGAACCTCAATTGATCCATAAATTGCTTCATCCCTTCCCCTCCCACTGGGAGTTCTGACTCGTACAGCTTACAATAAAATTCCTTGAAGACTTTGTTGATCTTCTCTGGGCCCAAGACCGTGTTACCTGCCTTATCCCTAACTCCCCCAATTTGCCTGGCCGCATCTCTCCTGCGAAGTTGGTGTGCCAACATCCTACCAGCTATTCCCCCATACTCGTAGACTGCCCCTTTCACCTTCCTCAGCTGCGCCTCTGCCTTCCCTGTGGTCAACAGATCAAACTGCGCCTACAGTCTCCGGCGCTCCTTTAGCAGCCCCACCTCAGGGGGTCTCCGCATTCTTCCTGTCTACTCTGAGTATCTCTCCCACTAGCCTCTCCCTCTCCGCCCTCTCCCTCTTCTCTCTATAGGACCTAATATAAATTAACTCCCCTCTGATAACTGCCTTCATAGCCTCCCAGACGTAGTCGCTGTTACCTCCCCTGTATCGTTTGTTGTCACATAGTTTTGGATGCTCCTCCTTATCCGCCCACAGACCTCTTCATCTGCTAGCAGTCCTACGTCCAGTCTCCAGAGAGGGCGCTGCCCTCCCTCTGCCTCTAGTCGCAGGTCCACCCAGTGCGGGGCATGGTCTGAGACCGCAATGGCCGAATACTCGACCCCCTCCACCCTTGGGATTAATGCCCTGCTCAACACAAAAAATTAAAACCGAGAGTACACTTTGTGAACTTGGGAGAAAAGAGAAAACTCCTTTGCCCTTGGCCGAGCCCCCCAGTCCCATTATCAAATTATTTGACTCCAAGTCCGGGATTTTACCTAGCATGCGCCTCATGAATTCCACGTCATCCCAGTTCGGGGCATAGATGTTCACCAGCACCACCCAGGCCCCCTGCAGTTTACCACTCACCATAATGTACCTGCACCCCCTTGTCCGCCACAATACTCCCTGCCTCGAATGCCACCAGTTTGCTAACCAGAATTGCCACCCCTCTGGTCTTCGGGTCCAGCCCCGAATGGAACACCTGGCCCACCCATCCCCTCCTCAGTCTCGTTTGGTCAGCGAGTTTTAAATGCGTCTCCTGTAGCATGGCTACGTCTGCCGTTAATCCCCTTAAGTGCGAGAACACTCCTTGACCGGCCCGTTTAGACCTCTCGCATTACACGCGTCACACACGCACGCACGCACACACCCCACACACACACACCCACACACACCCGGTAGCATGGTGGTTAGCATAAATGCTTCACAGCTCCAGGGTCCCAGGTTCGGTTCCCGGCTGGGTCACTGTCTGTGCGGAGTCTGCACGTCCTCCCCGTGTGTGCGTGGGTTTCCTCCGGGTGCTCCGGTTTCCTCCCACAGTCCAAAGATGTGCGGGTTAGGTGGATTGGCCATGCTAAATTGCCCGTAGTGTCCTAAAAAGTAAGGTAATGGGGGGGGGGGTTGTTGGGTTACGGGTATAGGGTGGATACGTGGGTTTGAGTAGGGTGATCATTGCTCGGCACAACATTGAGGGCCGAAGGGCCTGTTCTGTGCTGTACTGTTCTATGTTCTATGTTCACACACCCCACACACACACACCCCCCACACACACCACACACCAGCCGGACATGGCCGCTACCGGAAGTCTAAGGTCTGAGATTGTGTCCTCCTCCTCTGGACCCTTTCCAAAGCCAGCACATCCTTCCTGAGATACGGGCGCAAAACTGCTCACAATACTCCAAAGGGGCTCAGACCAGAGCCTTATACAGCCTCAAAAGTACATCCGTGGTCTTGTATTCTAGCCCTCTCAACATGAGTGCTAACAGTGCATGTGCCTTCCTAACTGCTGCTTGAACCTGCACGTTAATCTTAAGAGAATCGTGAACAAGGGCTCCCAAGTCCCTTTGTGCTTCTGATTTCCTAAGCATTTGCCTATTTTCAAAGTAGTCCATGCATCCATTTCTTCTTCCAAAGTGCATAACCTCACACTTTTCCACATTGTATTCCATTTGCCACTTCTTTGCCCACTCTCCTCGCCTGCCAAGTCCTCCTGCAGACTGCCTGCTTCCTCAATACTACCTGAACTTCTACAGATCTTTGTATCATCTGCAAACTTAGCAACAGTATCTTCCGTTCCTTCTTCCAAATCATTAATTTTTTATTTTTTTTTTAAATTTAGATTACCCAATTAATTTTTTCCAATTAAGGGGCAATTTAGCCTGGCCAATCCACCTACTCTGCACATTTTTGGGTTGTGGGGGCGAAACCCACGCAGACACGGGGAGAATTTGCAAACTCCACACGGACAGTGACCCAGAGCCGGGATCGAACCTGGGACCTCAGCGCCGTGAGGCGGTTGTGCTATCCACTAGACCACTGTGCTGCCCCTTCCAAATCATTAATGTATATTGTGAAAAGTTGTGGTTCCAACACCGACCCCTGAGACACACGACTAGTCACCGGCAGCCATCCTGAAAAAGACCCTTTATCCCCACTCTCTGCTTTCTGCCAGTCAGCCAATCCTCTATCCATACCAGGACCTTACCCTGAACACCATGGGCTCTTAACTTATTTAACAGTCTCCGATGCGGCACCTTGTCAAAGGCCTTCTGGAAATCTAAATAAATCACGTCCACTGGTTCTCCTTTGTCTGATTTCCTTGTTACCTCCTCAAAGAACTCTAACAGATTTGTCAGACATGACCACCTCTTGATGAAGCCGTGCTAACTCAGTCTTATTTTATCATGCACTTCCAAGTACTCCGCAATTTCATCTTTAATAATGGACTCTAAAATCGTACCAATGACCAAAGTCTGGCTAACCGGCCTATAATTTTCCATCTTTGCCTCCCCGCCTTCTGAAACTGCGGTTTTACATTAGCCACTTTCCAGTCCTCTGGGACCCTTTCTGCCTCCAGTGATTCCTGAAAGATCATCACCAAAGCCTCCACAATTTCCTCAGCTGTCTCTTTTAGAACCCTGGGGTGTAGTCCATCCAGTCCAGGTGATTTATCCACCTTCAGACCTTTCAGTTTCCCCAGAACCTTCTCCTCAGTGATGGTCACTGCACTCACCTCTGCCCCCTAATTCCCCTAGACCTCTGGCATCCCACTGGTGTCTTCCACTGTGAAGACTGATGCAAAGTAACTATTTAGTTCCCCTAGGTATTACTTTGTTTCGTATTATTACTTCTCCAGCCACATTTTCCAGTGGACCAATGTCTATTTTTGCTTCTCTCTTACCTTTTATATATTGAAAAAAACTCTTCCGATCTTCTTTTGTTTATTTATTTTTCATAAATTTAGAATACCAATTCATTTTTTTCAATTAAGGGGCAATTTAGCGTGGCCAATCCACCTACCCTGCACATCTTTGGGTTGTGAGGGTGAAACCCACACAAACATGGGGAGAATGTGCAAACTCCACATGGACAGTGACCCTGAGCCGGGATCGAACCTGGGACCTCGGCGCCATGAGGCAGCAATGCTAAACAGTGCGCCACCGTGCTGGCCTTATCTTCCTTTATATTACTAGCTAGCTTGCACTCATATTTCATCTTCTCCCCCCACTTATTGCTTTTTTAGTTGTCCTCTGCTCGCTTGTAAAGGCTTCCAAATCCTCTGGCTTCCCACTAATACTCGCCACTTTATATGCTTTTTCTTTTGCTTTTATGCTGTCCTTGACTTCTCTCATCAGCCATCGATGCCTTGTCCTCCCTTTAGCATGTTTCCTCCTCCTTGCGATGAATTTCTGTTGTGCCTCCCGAATAACTCCCAAAACACCTGCCATTGCTGTTCCACTAACTTCCCTGCTAGGCTCCTTTTCCAATCAAGCCTGGCCTGCTCCCCCTCATGTCTTTTGTAGTTATCCTTATTTAATTGTAATACTGTTACATCTAATTGCAGCTTCTCCCACTCAAACTGCAGGGTAAATTCTATCATATTGTGGTCACCACTCCCTAAGGGTTCCTTCACCTTACGTTCCCTAATCATGTCTGCCTCATTACACATCACCAAATCCAGAATTGCTTGTTCCCTAGTCG
Source organism: Scyliorhinus canicula (assembly GCF_902713615.1). Taxonomy (NCBI): domain Eukaryota; kingdom Metazoa; phylum Chordata; class Chondrichthyes; order Carcharhiniformes; family Scyliorhinidae; genus Scyliorhinus; species Scyliorhinus canicula. The sequence continues at coordinate 112,521,807 of NC_052163.1, read as the reverse complement.
GCTCCGTCACAATCTGCTCCAAAAAACTCTCTTAGACTTCCCACAAATTCCTTTTCTTGGGATCCACTACCAACCTGATTTTCCTAGTCCACTGCACATTAAAGTCCCCCGTGATTATTGTAATATTGCTTTTTTTACATTCCTTTTCTATTTCCTAATTTATTTTCTGCCCAATATCCTGACTACTGCTAGGGGGCCTGTACATAACTCCCATCAGGGTCTTGTTACCTTTGCGATTCCTCAACTCTACCCACAGAGATTCTGATCCAATATCACTCCCTGCTCTCGATTTAACTTCATTCCTTACTAACAATGCCCGGCCCCTTTGCCCATCTGCCTGTCCTTTTGATAGGACACATATCCTTGGATGTTTAGATCCCAGCCCTGATCCCCTTGCAGTCACGTCTCTGTGATGCCTAGAACATTGTACCGGCCAATTTCAATGTGTGCAACAAGCTCATTTACCTTGTTCGCATACTGCTTGCATTTAGGTACAACACCCTCAATCCTGCATTGACCACCTGCCTTCGTACACTTTATTGCTCTGCCTGAGGGTAATGTTGTTCTCTTATTTTGGTCCTCTATTTCCCCTTCAGTTATTACACCCATTCTGGTTCCCACCCCACTGTCATACTAGTTTAAATCCTCCCATGGGGTACCCTATGCTGTCAAATAGAGATCATGTATTAAAAATGCAGTCTTAAAGGCAGCACAGTGGGTTAGCACTGCTGCCTTACGGCGCCAAGGTTCCAGGTTCGATCCCGACTCTGGGTCACTGTCCGTGTGGAGTCTGCACATTCTCCCCGTGTTTGCGTGGGTTTTGATCCCACAACTCAAAGATGTGCAGGGTAGGTGGTTTGGCCATGCTAAATTGCCCCTTAATTGAAAAAAATGAATTGGGTACTGTAAATTTATTTTTAAAATGCAGTCTTATAGCCCATTTTCATGATTGAATATACTAACGACAGTCACATAATAACAGCCACTTGAACCAAGTACTGAAGAGCTGTGGGTGCTCAGGAGATGTACCACAGTGAGTATTATTAGCAGCTTCAGAAGGGGTGGATGAATTAATGATGTTAGCTATGTCCTCTGTGCCGGCATTGGCTGATAGCTGCCCACTCTCTTGACTATAGATAATGCCTGGCCCAGGAAACAGTGAGGAACATAGAAAAGGGAGACTTATCGACTAACATTTGTTTGAAAAAAAAATTATTTTAAAGGTTTTTGCTTGACACAAGAAGCAACGAATACAGGTATTACAAGTATAAAGTGGCACAGTACTCTAGAGAAAACACCTGCCAGTCAAGCAAATCCGGTGCTGCAGAGAACCAAGGGTCAGAATGTAAAACACCCACGGACAATACGCCAAGTGCACTCCAAAAAGAGTTCCTGATACAAGTTGAGAGTTCAAAAACTTGTCCAGCTACAGAAAAAGGTAGGGATAACATAACTGTTCCGAGGAATAAAGTGACCGTGGCGTGTTTGTCCATAGATCTCTGAAGGCGGGAGGGCAGGTTAGCAGGGTGGTGAAAAAGGCATATGGGATGCATAGATTGCAAAAGCAGGGAGGTCATGTTGGAGCTGTGTAGAACTTTGGTGAGGCCACAGCTGGAGTACTGTGTGCAATTCTGATTGCCACATTATACGAAGGATGTGATTGCACTGGAGAGGATGCAGAGGAGATTCACCAGGATGTTGCCTGGGTGGAATATTTTAAGTTATGAAGAGAGGTTGGATAGGCTTGGGTTGTTTTCATTGGAGCAGAGAAGACTGAGGGGCGACCTGATCGAGATGTACAAGATTATGAGGGTCATGGACAGGGTGGATAGGGAGCAGCTGTTCCCTTTAGTTGAAGGGTCAGCCACTAGTGGACACAAGTTCAAGATGAGGGGCAGGAGGTTTAGGGCAGATGTGAGACCAACGTTTTTACCCAGAGGATGGTGACGGTCTAGGATGCATTGCCTGAGAGGATGGTAGAGGTGGGTTACCTCGCATCCTTTAAAGAGTACCTGGATGTGCACTTGGCACATCAAAACATTCAAGGATATGGGCCAAGTGCTGGCAAATGGGATTAGGTAGGTAGTCAGGTGATTTGCATGCATTGGTACAGATTCGATGGTCCAAAGGTCATGTGTAAAAGCATTATATAGATTCAGGTTTTAGCTGTTGGCCATTAGGTTTTGACTGTTCAACAAGTCAGGTTAAATTCCCACTGACCTATTGAGCCAAGGCTGACCTGTAACATGGGTCAGCTTAGTCGCCGATTTAAACCTAATTAAAAGGTCTATTATTGCATTCTGATTAATCTATTTAATCAGTTGATTATAATTGCAGGGCAAACAATGGAGAACAAGTTTAAGGTTTCTGTAGAGGCAGGATATTGGCTTGGTGCCAAATCAAAACAGAATTATAATTACTGCGTGCTGAGTGAAACTATCTGTAAAGGTAAAGTAAAAACGTCGTACTGCTGTATAAATAAATGAGCTCATTAGTAATAAAAGGCAAAATTATTGATTAGGAATAAGTCAGCTCCATTCTCATTATATGAAGTTGTATTTTAACAATTATATGGTGATATACAGAGTTTGTGAATTGTCACATAGAGGGAGTAAAGAGAATTTGCCTGTCTGTAATAGTATTTAGATTTGTAATTTTTGAAGATACTGAGCTCAGAATTGTAGCAGCTTAGTCCCCAAATTTAATCAGCAAGGTAATATTGCAAATACTGCCTTCTAAGTGTAGACTTAAGCACTGCTGCATATGCTGTATTGCTTAATAAATCTTTAATATCCTTGTTTAATAATAATTTTGAGGAGTAAATTATAAATAAAAACCCTGACCTCTAATGCTGGCATGACACAACTGTAGGCCATATTTTTACAATTGTCTCCAGAAGGTGCTCATTCATCCTGGGGTATGGGTCCTCAAAAGCTAAATGACATCTGTGACCTCACCCTGTGGCCACTCTTAATGTATTAGCTTCGACAGTGAGTGCCAGCAGAGTACTGAACTGAACGGTATTTCATGACCAAGACTGATCTACTCTCTGCCTTCTGTCCATCTGTGCAGAATTTGCATTAATGTGCTTGTCTATTTCTGATTTGGGGTAAAGTCGGCAATGGCCTGGGAGCCAGTTGGCCTGCCTGAGTGCAAGTGTATAGTGTGAGGTGGTGAATTAGGTGAGGAGAAACAGTGAGAATCAACAGCAAGTTACTGTCTCTGAGTGATTTGTGCTTTCTACAACTTAACTTGTTTTTCTTGCAGGTGATCCTCTCGGTGACGCAAAAACGAGAACCACTGCCGAGAAACTGGCCAAATTTGTGGCTGAATGTGGCCCAGAACTGGAAGAGATTGCTATTGAAAACAATCGCGATAATCCAACCTTCTGGTAAGAATACAGAGACTGGCTGCTTGCTGGCATGTCAGAAATATGAGTGTATGAGACGGAGTTCTTTTTTAGCAGTAAGAGGTACCCTTGCACTGTCTGGCCCAAGAGTGCTTTGGATCAGTTAATCCCAAAGTTAATGTTTACTTTTCCCAGGTCATATACACTGCCTGGGAGGATGAGGTGGTGGCAAGGGACACTGAATTTTGTGTGCACCTGTCATTCAGCAGATCTAATGACTGACCAATTAATTCTTCGTAGCGGTGTCGGACCAGCCGGGGTTGGAAACGGGTGTGGATGCAGATGTAGCCTTCGCCTCGTTGATCGCACGAAGGCGGATCCTGATGGGATGGAGAGCAACCTCTCCACCTTGTGCCCTGGCGTGGCGGGGGGACCTGCTGGAATTCTTGACTCTTGAGACGGTTAAGTTTGAACTGAGGGGAAGGACGGAGGGGTTCTACAAGTTATGGGCATTATTTATTATGCACTTTCAAGAACTGGATAACATTGAACATTAGTTGGAGGGGTGGTTGGGGAGAGGGGGCCTGTATGTGTTAATGGCGACTATGGGTGATTCCTGATTCCTTTTTGTCATTTGTTTATGTGAACATACGGGCTAATGTTGGGTGGGAGGATGGGATCGTTGTTATTGATATAGGGATTATTATTTATTGTTGGTGGGTGCAAATTTGGGAGAACATGTGAAAAAGGAGGAGAATAAAAATATTATTAAAAATTCTTCATAGCGAGTTTGTTCTCTTATTTCTTTTATCCAGGATCACTTTTGGACATCCTGAAGTTGTGAAAAACGGTTTATAAATATAGCTTCATTTTGGATCAGAGTCAGATATTCAGCCACAAACTTGGCCAGTTTCTCTGATTTGGATGTGACTCCCCAAACAGATTTCGGAGAGGCAACTCTGAAAAATATCTGTATATAAAAAATTTGTGTTCACAACCTCAGGATGTTCCAAAGCACTTTACAGCCAACAAAGTATTCTTGAAATATAGTTACTGTTGTAATGTAGGAAATGATGCAACAACTATTGATACAGCAAGATCCCAAAAACAGCAACGTGGTAAATTACCAAATATTCCATTGTAAGCTGTTGTTTGAAGGAGTTTGCATCGTTATAGATGTCATCTTTTGGGTGAAGCATTAAACCGTGGCCCATTTTGCCTTCATGAGGCCATTAAAAATCCCACGGCCAATCTTTAGAAGGAGAGCAAAGAGATTCTTCCCAGTATCCTGATCAATATTTATCCCTCAGCCTATATCACTAAAATAAATTAACTGGACATTATCACCTTGCTGTTTGTGGGATCTTACTGTGTTTCTGTCCTCTCACAATAGGCATGTGAGTGCCCATTGGCTGCAACATTTTGCCATCCTGCTCATCAAGTAGATGTGCTGATCTGTTTTCGAGAGGAGCGGTGATCACAGTGGTTCCCTTTGTTTGCATCTTTGCAGGTTTCTCTACGATGAAAACAGTTCCTACTATAAATACTACAAGGAGAAGGTGAAGGAGTACAGTGAGATGGTGGAGAAATCCAATACCACAGATCCTGCACCGGAGTCGGCATCCTCAACACGTTCCGTTCTTCCCAGGAAACGGAAGGGACTGACTCTGAAAGTAGGAATGCTGCCACCCAAAAGGCTCCTCCCAAAAGCAACTTCATCACCGGGTATGCATTGACAAAGTGAAGCCAAACAGTTTCCGTTTCACTAAACATATACGGATAAAGGTTGCTAAACACAATGGTTATCCCACCTACTTCTTACTATCTTCCCCAATAGAGGGCCACTGTCCATCACAGGTAGATATTAGAGAATTATAGAAATCAAGCTTCAAAGTGAAATATTGGTTTGTATCTTGCAATTGATCTATTTAATTTTTTTTTTTCAAATTCCCAGCTCAGATCCACAGCCTTTCATGTAAGAAAATGAAATATTCTGTGAAAATTTCTGACAGGTCCATTCATTGCTCATGCCTTGGACTCCAAATCTCTTTAGTGCTGCACTGAAGTATCAGCCCGAGATATGAAGGCTAGTCCTGGAATTGAGGTTTGAAACAACCACCTTCTGGCCCAGATGCATCTATGCTGCCCTAGTCAAACTTGTCACACCTAAAGCTGATCCAAATGTATTCAGGGTTTGAATGAAGGCCCCTCAAAAGCTTATTCACCAAATCGCATTGGCACTTCAGTGCTACCCATTTGGGCCTGTCATTGATCCGTTGCAAGTTCAGCAGCGACAATCGCGGTGTCTTTTATTGAAGTTGACTGATCAAACGCTACATATGTTTGGCTACTATGCAACCCAGAGGTTTAACCAGGAAACCTCTCTGTGATCTGAACCACATCTCGTGCCCTTTGTATGCTTGGTCTTCAATCTCTTCAAAGATATGAGTTTCACGCTAAATGAAATGAAGCTTGATTTGAACAGTTAAAAGGCTTCATAACACAGTTTGGTAACCGTTTAGGGCAACAGATACAACCAGATTCACTTAGGATAGTTTGCAAAACTTATTTTCATGGAACGTTATAGAAGTCATGAATGCGTGATGATATCTGCCCCACAGTGGATGAATTGCTTCAATAGACTAGCCTCTATGCATTCTGTCCTACATTCAAGAGCAGAACTGCATTCAAGGGCAGCACGGTAGCATAGTGGTTAGCACAATTGCTTCACAGCTCCAGGGTCCCAGGTTCGATTCCCGGCTTGGGTCACTGTCTGTGCGGGGTCTGCACGTTCTCCCCGTGTGTGCGTGGGTTTCCTCCGGGTGCTCCGGTTTCCTCCCACAGTCCAAAGATGTGCAGGTTAGGTGGATTGGCCATGCTAAATTGCCCTTCGTGTCCAAAATTGCCCTTAGTGTTGGGTGGGGTTGCTGGGTTATGGGGATAGGGTGGGGGTGTGGGCTTGGGTAGGGTGCTCTTTCCAAGAGCCGGTACAGACTCGATGGGCCGAATGGCCTCCTTCTGCACTGTAAATTCTATGATTATCCTTTGCAACCTTTTGCTGTCTTACTCCCTGTGCAATATCTTGTTTAGAAAGTCTCTCTCCCTCTGCCCCAAAATGCTGTGTATCTTCACAGACAGAGGTTAAAGGGTTTCCAACACATTGTCAAGAGATGTTTACTGATAACCAGTTAATAGTTATTATGGCATCTTTGTAACAAACAATTTCTGATTATTATATTTAACCAGGTCTAATCTGTATTCCTTTAATAGACTGCCCTGAGAAAATTCTCCCTTTTGAAGACAGCCCAAACTTAAAAGTCACTTTTTAAAGTAACTCCTATCTACAACCTCAGTGAAACATTATCCAAAAAATAAAATAATAGTCCACAAGTGTGACTTGCCATTCTGGCTGAATTGCTGTCTCTGTCCTTTCGTTTGTTTCTAAAATCACAGGCGAAAATCACTAATAAATGTGTACTGTCATTTCAGTCCGCGAGCTGAAGAGAATCGGCTATGACAAGCCAACATACAAACCGAAGAAAAAAATGGTAAGATTAGGAACCATCGTGTACAGCCCAGCATTCACGTCATCTCTATTGCTACATATCTTCCTAATTATCAGTCCTGTTCCCAACCAGATATTCATTCTGCTGTTTTATTTTAAGACATTAATTCATATATTAATAGTTGTTTTCTCCGGGTGTTCATTCCAAACATTTTTGCTAGGGTGGATATTTGAGTGCATGCTTGGTAAGTGTCGGCAAATAGTTTTGTTTAAATGCCCATTATCTTCAAAACTCCCAAAAGCATCAGCAATATCTCAATATGCAGCATGTTCTCGCCTCTGAAGACCGCAGGTTCCAGTCCCATTCAAGAGATTTGAGCCCCAGAATTCAGGCTGAGTCTCCCAGTGTTGCACTGTTGGAGGTGCTTTCAGTTGAGACATTAAACAAAGGCCTCGTCTGTCTCCTCAAGTGGATGGAAACGATCCCACAGCCATTATTTGAAAAAAAGAGCAGAGGGATTCTCCCTGGTGTTCTGAAACTAATATTAATCCTCAATCAACAACACTAAAACTAATCATTGATCTAATAGCTACTTGCGGGATACTTCAACAATCCCGTTCCAGAAGCTTGAGCCCATAATCCAAAGTAACACTTGCGGTGTTGCATACGGGGAGTTTTCCTGGGTGTCCTGGCAATATGTATCCCTCGACCAACATCACTAATAACTAGTAATCTGGTAGTTATATTACTATTTGTGGGATTGTGCTGTGTCCAAATCTGATGCCACATTTCCCTATGTTACAACAGTGACTACACTTCAAAAAGTATTTCAGTGGCTGGAAAGCCCTTTGTGATGTCCTGAGGATGTGAAACGGCCATATAAAAATCCAAGTCTTCCCTTCTTTGAAAGACACTTGGTCTTCTGGCTGCAATTCCTCAGGGGTCAGGCATCCTTCAGTAGGTCACCCAACTGACCACCCTTCATACTTCAGCCCTAAGCATCACAACTGAGCCTGCTCCTGCCCTTGCCCATGAACCGTCTAATTAGAGTCACTGGATGGTGGTCAGGAGAGCACAGGCCTTTTGACCCTGCCAGGCTAGGAAAGCACACTGGATGCTCTGGGTACATGTGTTCAAATCCCACCCCGGTCACTGTTGAATTTTAAATTCAATTAATAAAGTCCGAAGTAACTTTGTTGTAAAACCACGCCTAGTTCATTAATGTCCTTCAGTAAGGAAATCTGCCATCTTTACTTGGTCTGGCCTACATGTGACTCCAGACTCACAGCGATGTGGTTGGCTCTTAACTGTCCTCCGAAATGGCCTAGCAAGACACTCCGTTCAATTAGAGATGGGCAATAAATGGTGGCCTTGTCAACCACATCCCATGAAAGGATTAAGATGTTGGCGAACTCAACATTGTCCAAAGACCAAACCAGGAATCTTCTGACTTATCAGACTCGGGCCTAAAACAAATAGTTTCTATACTCCACTGGGCCACTGAAAGCTGCTGACACTGGTGAAATTGGTCCACTGTTGAAGATACAAATGTTTATTCTGATCAAATGTTTCCCTTTTCAGAGAAATGAGGATATAAATTACACTAAAAACAAGCTGGCGGTGGACAATGTTGGGTACAAGATGCTGCAAAGAATGGGCTGGAAGGATGGAGATGGGCTGGGCTTAGGAAAACAGGGCATCAGAGACCCAGTCAACAGGTATGAAACAGGTCGGAGACGGATTGGACTGGATTGGATACTGCTCTTTCATGTTTGGTCCTAGTTTCAAACCCGGCCAAAACTCCTGGGGTGCATCTTTGTTTCTCTGTGAGCCATAAGGTCCCCAGCACAATCATCTCTCTTGTTAATGAGATCATAGTATGTGTTGTCATTCAGTGCCTCACTGTGAAATGGGAAACTAGAACCTTGCACCTCTTTACTGCATGATGGCAGACATGCAACGTACACTGGAGCTGTGAAATCACACTGCAATTTCAACTGTATAACACTGCGTACAACACTTGGTTATACGTATAACACTGGCTGTGTTACAGTACTGGTGGGGTCAGGTCTATCATGTATAACACTGGTATATTGTATTAGTGGGGACAGGTCTCACTGTTGCACTAGGGTACAGTACTGGTCAGTACCGGTCCGTCACTGTCTCACACTGGGATATATTGTATATTCATGGTATTTCTAGTGTTTCCTCACTAGCAGCCTTGCAATAGGACATGGGCACTTTAAGAGATTGATCATATGACATAGCGTCATCGGCAGTTTGGGTAGGCAAACGGACAGTGTGACATCTCAGCCTGTTAACGTCTTTTTTTTAAAATTTAGAGTACCCAATTCATTTTTTCCAATTAAGGGGCAATTTAGCGTGGCCAATCACCTACCCTGCACATCTTTGGGCTGTGGGGGCAAAACCCACACAAACACGGGGAGAATGTGCAAACTCCACACGGACAGTGACCCAGAGCCAGGATCGAACCTTGGTCCTCGGCACCGTGAGGCAGCAGTGCTAACCACTGTGCCGCCATGCTGCCCTGTTAATGTGTTCTTTTTTAAAATAAATTTAGAGTACCCAATTTTTTTCCAATTAAGGGGAAATTTAGCCAGGCCAATCCACCTATCCTGCTTATCTTTGGGGTGTGGGTTCAAAACCCACGCAAACACGGGGATGTTAACGTCTTAATAAAGGTCTTTGTGGGCAGCACGGTGGCGCAGTGCTTAGCACTGCTGCCTCACGGCACCGAGGTTCCAGGTTCGATCCTGGCTCTGGGTCACTGTCCGTGTGGAGTTTGCACATTCCCCCAGTATTTGCGTGGGTTTCACCCCCACAACCCAAAGATGTGCAGGGTAGGTGTATTGGGCATGCTAAATTATCCCTTAATTAAAAAAAATAATTTGGGCACTGTATAAAAAAAAAATAAAAATTTTTTTTAAATAAAGATCTTTGTTCAGCTGAACCTCTGAGGCATGCACACTTAATTTTAAAACCACCACAGGATAGAGCACTGATAGGAACAGACCAATCACTGAATGACTCTCAGTACATTACTGGTGGGGACAGGTCTGTCACCGAATAACGTTGGGGTACAGTACAGGTGGTAACAGGTTTGTTACTGTATAACACTGGGGTACAGTACTGGTGGGGACAGGTCTGTCACTGTATAACACTGGGGTACAGTACTGGTGGGGACGGGTCTGTCACTGTATAACACTGGGGTACAGTACTGGTGGGGATGGGTCTGTCACTGTATAACACTGGGGTACAGTACTGGTGGGGACGGGTCTGTCACTATAACACTAGGGTATAGTACTGGTGAGGATGGGTCTGTCACTGTATAACATTGGGATACAGGAACCAAAAAGAAAATGTTGGAAAATCTCAGCAGGTCTGGCAGCATCTGTAGGGAGAGAAAAGAGCTAACGTTTCGAGTCCAGATGATCCTTTGTCAAAGCTCGGATACAGGACTGTGAGGACGGGTCTGTCACTGTATAATGCTGAGGTACAGGACTGGTGGGGACAGGCCTGTCACTAACACTGGAGTACAGTACTGGTGGGGGCAGGTATATTACTATATGACATTGGGGTACACTGGTGGGGACGGGTCTGTCACTGTGTAACACGGGTACAGGACTGGTGGGAATAGGTCTGTCTCGGGATATGGTAGAGATGGAAGCCACATAAAGGAATATATTCAACTTTACAAAACCTTAATTTAATCTATATTAGCTCCAATGTTTGTTTCCTTCTCATGCATTGGTAGCAATATACTAATTAAACCCTGTGATATACCTGTACCTCTTTCAAAGTAAATCTCTCTCCTCTCTAGGGGTGTGACATCGACAGACAGAGCTGGGCTAGGAGTTCCCATTACTGCAGAAATGGAAGAGGCGGATAATGAGTTCGCAACTTTCCGTAAACGGATGATGGTGGCGTTCAGAACCAAGCTGCTGTCTAAATCCTAGGTACATATGTCATACACTGACCTCTTTATAATTTGTTTAAATGCTGAAACTCATCTAAAGTTTGTGAGTGGGAACTTAATTGGTTAAGAATGACTTGTATTAGGAGGAGTTTGAGTTGCCAGGTGGGAACGGGTTCCGGTACCTGCAAGTACAGGATTTTGTTCGGAGGCAGGTCTCGAGCTTTCCGCACCTTCCACAAAGGGGGCCACAAGACAAGATGATGATGATGTCAAAACAGGAGTTGGTCGGGCTATGGGAGGAGGCCCTGTGGAGAGTGAACGTGTCCTCGTCATGTGCCAGGCTCAGCCTGATCCAATTCAAGGTGGTCCACAGGCTCAAATGACTGTGGCCGGATGAGCAGATTTTTTGAGGAGGTGGAGGACAGGTGTGGGAGCTTTGGGGGAGATCCTGCGAATCATGTGCACATGTTCTAGGCGTGTCCGTGGTTGAGGGGCTTTTGGCAGGGATTTGTAGACGTCATGTCTGAGGTCCTGCAAGGGAGGGTGACTCTGAGTCCAGAGGTGGCGATATTCAGAGTGTCAGAAGATCTGGGAGCCCAGTGGGGAGAGAGGCCGACAGTTTGGCCTTTGCTTCCCTCGGGGCCCCGAGACGGATTCTGCTGGGATGGAGGGACTTGGAGCCCCCCAAGTCAGGGGTATGGATAAATGACATGGAGGGGTTTCTCAAGTTGGACAAAATCAAATTTGCCTTAAGTGGTTCGTTACAGGGGTTCACTCGGAGGTGGCAGCCGTTCATTGACTTCTTTAAGGAAAATTAGTCTGTCAGCAAGGACGGGGAGTGGGGGAAAAGGGGGGAGGCATAGAAGTGAAAAATAAGGGTAGGAAAACCAATGAAGGGAGGGCCATGAGGCGGAGTATCATGTTGGTTGGGGTCTGTGGAGGGGGGGGGGGGGGGTTGGCTATGTTATTGTGGGTTTTTTTGTCTTTGTTGGATTTTTCTGTTTAAGTGTTAAAATTATAAATGCCTCAATAAAATATTTTCCTAAAAAGAAGAATGACCTGTACTTATAAAGCTGATCTCAGTTCTTGGGAAAGCCCCCAAGTGCTTGAAATACGTTCATTTATGTTCAGTTGACACAGCACACAAAGACAGTGATGACATCGTGGTAATGTCATTGGACTAGTAACACAAACCTGTCTCCCATCCATTGACTCTATCTGCACCTCCTGCTGCCTTGGGAAAGCGGGCAGCATAATCAAAGACCCCTCCCACCCAGCTTACTCACTCTTCCAACTTCTTCCATCGGGCAGGAGACACAAAAGTCTGAGAACATGCACAAACAGATTCAAAATTAGCTTCTTCCCTGCTGTTACCAGGCTCCTAAATGGCCCTCTTATGGACTGATCTGATTAATACTACACTCATGTATGCTTCACCCGATGCCGATGTCCATGTATTTACATTGTGTATCTTGTGCTACCCTATTATGTATTTTTGCTAGCAGAAAAATGCTTGTCACTGTATTTCGGTACACATGACAATAAACAAATCCAAAGCTCTGGGGACATGGGTTCAAATCCCACCACGGCAGCTGGTAGAATCTGAATTCAATATGTCTCAGTAATGGTGACCATGACTGCTGTTGCGATTGTTGTAAAAACCCATCTGCTTCACTAATGTCCTTTAGGGAAGGAAATTTGCCATGTTTACCCAATCTCCATGTGACTCCCGACCCACAGTAATGTGGTTGACTCATACCCTCTGGAGGAATTGAAAAATACAGGCCAAGTTTATGCTGCAGAGGGGTCATCTAGTCCCATAACCTTCTATTCATTTCACCCTCTTAAATGTGTCTATAATAATAATCTATTTGACTCGACTACTCCATGTGGTAGTGAGTTCGATGTTCTTATCAATCTCTGGGTAATGGGCTTTCTCATGAATTTCCTATTGGATTGATAGTATCTATATTATAGTGATTGTTGTGAAGAAGTTAGCCTGACCTAGTACCTGGCCCTTGGACTGAGAGGAAGAAAAACAAAACAGAGTTCCCATTCCTGACCACTGTCCTAGCAGGTCACCGCATGAAGGTACATGTGTGTGTAGGTGTCAGGTGAGTACAGGATCGAGCTCGGCTGTTATGTCCTCTGTATTTGTGTAGTCTGCCAACCAGTCACTGGATGAAACAACGGGGACAGGCAATGCTTAACATAGGGACCTGTACCCTAGTGAGACAACCTTCAAGAGAAATGGGGATCTGCATCCCAGAGTCAGCACTGTCAGGAGAGGAGGGAAACAAACTGAGTTGGTAGGGCGGGGAGGGATGTGGAATTTATAAACTGTCAGGAAATAATCCTATTTTATTATTTTGTTTCAGGTTAATGTCGGGTTGGTGATGCTGGGAGTTTCTGGAAAGTGGAGGATGGTCTTCATGCCACAAGCTGATTGGATTGGAGGCCACAGGAAGTGAAGTGACTTGAAAATGCAAAATATTTAAAATGGAATCTATCCAGATGATGAATGTATGATGGAACCCGTTATACATAGCGACTTGCTGTACCGAGCAACCCAGTAATTCACTATACTCGGTAACTCACTGTATGTGTTATCCTGACCGCAAAAATGACAAAATCCAATGCTCCAATTGGATACTCCAAATTATCCAATCACTCAACTGGAAGCAAATGTTGGTGTATCTGGTTGGCCAACCCGGGTGTATACAATTAGCCCTTTTGATGTCACAGGATGAACCGTTATAGGAAATCTATAATGCACTTGCTTCGTTTTCTTCTTTTTTTTACAATGTGTCTTAACATATTCTCCATTTTAGATATTATTGTTTTTTATAGATTAATTAGGTTGCCTCTGTCCCCATTACCCAGTGTTTTTTTCTCTCTCTCTACAACTCAGTTTCAGGTAATATCTTGGATTTTGCTGTCGCCCTGGTCTTAGGTAAGTATCTGTCGTGACCACATGGAAGTTCACAGTTGCATTTTCAGTGAGTTGCAGGTGGTAAATGGGTGTCTGCCCAAACATAGTTGGGAGCACAGCAAGCTTTCAGACTGCAAGTGGAGACTCTCCTTCCCCTTGACCTTCAGTATACTGCAGCCATTCATAGCCAAGCCAAGTATTAATCTAGGGACAGTCTCCATCACATATTTGTGTTTGTGCGCAGACTCTCACATCATCACAGGTACAAACAAATACAAAATGGAGCATACAGATAGACAATTATTCAGTTCCAATAGCAAGAAGAAACTGTATCAAGTAGAGGATCGAACAGGATAACTGACTGTCAAGTTTGACACTGCAGAGACAGATTTATAGTGAAACCGTAAACACAATTATAGAACACCCATTTAGAGGCCCACCACAGATTATAGTCTTGGCTTCACAATGCCAACAATTCCCCAAGATCGCATTGACCTTCAAATTGCACTGGCCCCATTATCATAACATGTGCCCAAATCCCATTGGGCAATGGCACAGATGTGCAAGGACAATCCTACCGAGGGTATAGGGTGGGGATAAAGAGGGGTTCTTGTTTAACCACGAGCGTAGCTGTATGGTCTTGGTCACATGGGAGTGGACAAGAGCTAACAGCACTAGACTGAGTATGCATCAAAAGTTTGGTAGGGAGACAAATGGCCCGTATGAAAAATTCTTACAGAGCTATGAGTTGTAAAAAGTATTGTAGCGAAAGTGCTTGTTCAGATTCCTGTGTTCTGTGCCGTTCTCCTTACTTAGCTATCGTGTTTGTCATGTTATTTATATCAGTAGTCAAACATTGTGAGATTTTGCTGAATTATTTAGTATTGCTTTACTTATCTTGGTCACCGTGCATGCGGCACGCAGCATGGTGGTATCATTCACCACTGGCCTCGCCGACCCTCCACAACTATACTAAAGGTGCCAGCTGAACACTGTCATCTTTGATAGTCCATGAGTTAAAGAAAGTGACGGATTCTTACAGATGAAAGTTTATAATCTGGATATACTGAAAAAAAAATAAAGTGCGTGTGCTTAAAACGTGTCCCACAGCACTATGTTAAATCACATATCCTTGAGTTCATTGAATAGCCATTTTGTGCAAAGACTGATCACGCAAACAGCAATAAGATGAATGAGCAGTTAATCTATTTTTGATGCTGTCAGTTAAGGGTAGAATGTTGGTCTGGCCATCGGAAAAGCTCCCTGCTCCTCTTCCAACTACCTGAATCCCTAGACTGTGCAGAATGGAGCTAAGTTTGATGTGCAATGGGATAGACAACTCTTCGACAGTGCAACACCCCCTCAATAAAGCACAAGATTAAGATGTTTGCATCTTTAGAGTGGGGCTTCAACACAGAACCAGGAAGGAGCTACAATTGATAGTTTGGGGGAAGGCAGCTGAGGGGTTTGAAATTCAGATTTACCTAACTTGGCCCCTAGAAGAAAATATTTCAGCTAGGAGCTGTCAGTGCCCTCCAGTGAACCGAAGGAGCCAGAGCACAGGAGGAGCTTGGAGGCAGCTTGTCGATTTTCAGCCTTTTGCAGCCATCCCAGGGCCTCTCATTTAACCTTTTCTCTTTTTTTTTCTTCTGTCTTCCTTCCTCCCTCTCTAGTTATATTATTCTCCTCTGCTTTACGCCCTCCACACCTCCTTTGTTCCTTCGATTATTTTTCCTTCCCCTTTTCTTTTCTCCCTTCATTTGTGCTTTAACCTTTTAGAAATATTTATTGAAGGTTACTATACAGCTGTTTTTTATTGGCAACTGGGATTACAATCAGCAACTGAAGGCCAGCCGCCCCACCCTCCCGTGCCCTAAACAGCTCTTAACTCACAAATGTTTACTCTGAGGTCACACCAAGTTTGAGGCATTAAAGAACGGTTTGGGAAACACTAGTAAAATGTCACAAGGTGCTTGACAGAGTTTAATCGGGCAAACATTGATAGAGGACAGAAGGAAATATTAGGGTAGGTGTCTAACAGCTTGAACAAAAGTAGCTTTTTGAAAAGTATCTCAAAGAAGGAGGCAGAGAGGTTTAGGGGTCAGACAGGTGAAGACCCAGCCTCCAACAGTGAAGTATGGAGATTGGGGATAAGCAAAGTTGTCAACCCTCCAAGATTGTTTTCGACCATTCGGGTATTAAAGATCAATCTGGATGTTGCTGTGAAAAAAACTGGAGAGAAATATCACAGTGCCATTTTTTTTCATTCTCAGTGAACACTTTTGTTTCCCAGTTATTAATACAAGCATGAATATTAATTATCTATGCATATTAAAGTTTGATAACCAGATTGTTTGGTTGATCAAGGAAGATGATGAGAAAAAGAATACATCTATTCAGATTTGGGAACCCCAGGAATATGCAAGACACCAGAATTGACAGATATACTATTTCTAGCGGCAGCATCTTAGCGTTTTCATTCCAGACACCCCATCTGGAGTAGTGTGTAGGGTATTGGCCTCCTATATACGGAAGTATCTAAGCGCCAAGGTCCCAGGTTTGATCCCGGCCCTGGGTCACTGTCCGTGTGGAGTTTGCACATTCTCCCCGTGTTTGCGTGGGTTTCGCCCCCAAAACCAAAATATGTGCAGGTGGATTGGCCACGCTAAATTGCCCCTTAATTGGAAAAAATGAATTGGGTACTCTAAATTTATAAAAAAAACTTTTAAAAAAATGTTTGAGAAGCTACTGGGGGAGGGGACGTTCACCTGACCCCTGGAGGTGGACAGGGTGCACAGAGCGCTAGCGAAGAAGCAGCGTGTGGCTGACCACCCCCTCCAAGAGCTATGGTGGTGCGATTCCAGAGGTACCTTGACAAGGAGTGCATTCTACGGTGGGCCAGGCAGACGCGGAGCTGCAAATGGGAGAACAGCGTCCTGTGTATATATCAGGGTCTGAATGTGGACGTGGCCAGGAGAAGAGCGGGGCTCAACCAGATAAAATCAACACTTTTTAAGAAGAAGGTAAAGTTCGGACGACTACCCGGCCCGTCTTTGGGTTACGCACGAAGAGAAACATTTCTACTTCGAGTCGTCCGAGGAAGCAATGGACTTCGCGAGAAGGAAAGGGCTGGTAGCAGACTGAGGAGTTTGGACTGAACTTTGCTGCAGTGTTCATGTGTTTGTTTTTCTTCTTTTGCAGCTATTTAAAAAAATATATTTTTGTCTTTGGATGTTACTTGTAATGCCTTTTGTACTGATTTGGGGTCAGTGGACGAGCTGCTTGAGTTAAAATTTGCATTTGCACTGGTGGGGGATGGAGGTGTGAATGTTTAATGTTGGATCTTTTTGATTTTCTTTGTGTTTTTCTTTTGGGCAATTGGGTTGGGATTGTTTATGTTTGCATATGTTTGTCCGAGCCGGGGGGGGGGGGGGGGAACAATAGGTGGGAAAATGTCTGGTGCCATGGGCAGGGACCACCAAGCTAGCTGGTCGGGCTAGCTCCCGGAAGCGCAGTGGGGGATGAGCAGATGGTATGCTTGTTGGAGGGGGCTGTGTGTATGGTGCTGTTACCAAGGTGGGTGGGGACTGTTCTGCTAACGGGGGAGGTACGTTTGCTGTGGGACAATAGGGAGATCAGGGACGGAGGCTGCCGGGAGGCAGGCCTGCGGATGCGTGGGATGCGGGCTGGAGACTGGACCAAGAAAGGTGATGGCTGATCGGGGGATGGGGGGGGGGGAGAAACCCCCCCCCCACCAACCAGGCTGATCACAAGGAATGTAAGAGGGCTAAATGGACCGATTAAGAGGGCACGCGTGTTCACGCATTTGAGGGGACTGAAGGCAAACGTGGCAATGTTGCAGGAGACGCACCTTAGAGTAACTGACCAGGTCAGACTAAGGAAGGGATGGGTCGGGCAGGTTTTCCACTCGGGGCTGGACTCTAAGATTAGAAGGGTCGCGATTAATAAGCGAGTGTCATTTGAAGGGGGAAAAATAGTTGCGGACGTGGGGGATCGGTACATTATGGTCAGTGGAAAGCTGCAGGGGCTGCCAGTGGTACTCGTGAATGTGTATGTCTGAATTGGAATGATGTGGAGTTCTTAAGGAGAATAGTGGGGAAGATCCTGGACCTGGATTTGCATAAGTTGGTTATGGGGGGGGACTTCAACAGTCATTAACCCAGGGCTAGACTGATCTAGCTCAATGACAGGCAGGGTGCCAGCAATGGCAAAGGAGCTAAAGGGATTTATGGAGCAGATTGGGGGCGGGGAGTAGACCCATGGACTTTTCCTTCTTCTTGCACATGCATAAAGTGTACTCCCGGATTGATTCTTTTATCCTGAACAGGGCTTTACTGACGGGGGTACTGGACACTGAGTACTTGGAGATCATGATCTCAGATCATGCCCTGCACTGGGTTGATCTACAGGTGAGCAAGGAGGGTAACCAGTGCCCGCACTGGAGGCTGGACATGGGAATTTTAGCTGATAGGTGTGTGAGCGGTTGACAAAATGTATCCAGAACTATCTGGAAGTCAACGACACGGGGGGAGTTCCGGCTGCGGTGGTCTGGGAGGAGCTGATGGGGGTGGTGAGAGGGGAGCTGATCTCGATACAGACCCACAGGGAGAAGGCAGACAGAGCAGAGACGGACCAACTGATAAAGGAAATACTACAGGTTGACAGGAGGTATGAGGAGATACCAGAGACAGGGCTTCTAAGGGAACGATGGAGGCTACAGGTGGAATTTGGCTTGTTAACTACAGGGAAGGCAGTGGAGCAGCTGAAGAAGGCAGGGGAGGGAGGGGGGGGGGGCCTGGGGCGGGGCCGGGGCGGGGGGGGGACCGGAGTGACCACCGGCGAGCCTGGATCCATCCGCCATGTTTGTGCGGGGCGGCCTGAGGGAGGGCGGCCACCGCGCATGCGCTGGTTGGCACCAGCCCAACTGCGCATGCGCGGGACCTGAGTCTTTTACGCGGCGCCCCTAGCACATGGCGCCCCGGGCGACTGCCCGAGTTGCCGGTACCTTGAGCTGGCCCTGGTTCCCCCGATGATATCACAGGCCACTATCTCATTGATCCTGAAGTGGGATAAGGACCCGGAGTTATGCGGGTCCTACAGACCGATCTCCCTACTAACTGTAGACGCCAAATTGTTGGCTAAGATATTGTCCTCTAGGATTGAGGACTGCTTCCTGGATGTGAGTGGGGAGGACCAGACGGGATTTGTTAAGCGGAGGCAGTTGTCGGCCACGTAAGAAGGCTATTGAATGTTATGATGATGCCCCCAGAGGGTAGTGGTCGCAATGGACGCAGAGAAGATATTTGATCGGGTGGAATGGGTACTGGGGCGGTTTGGATTTGGGTCGGGCTTCATTGACTGGGTCAGGCGCCGTGGCAAGTGTTCGGATGAACACACGCTACAGTGTGGATCTTACAGACTGATATCGTTCCTGAACATAGACGCCAAATTGCTGGCCAAGATCTTGGCTGCTAGAATTGAGGACTGTGTCCCTGGGGTGATAAGGGAGGATCAGACAGGCTTCATCAAGGGCAGGCAATTGAACTCCAACGTACGGAGGCTCCTAAACATCATCATTATGCCCTCAGAGGGAGGGGAGACAGAAGTAGTGATGGTGATGGATGCAGAGAAAGCCTTTGACCAGGTGAAATGGGAGTACTTGTGGGAGGCACTAAGTAGGTACGGGTTTGGTGAGGGGTTCATACTTTAGGCTCCACCGGGGGATAAGGCAGGGGTGCCCCCTCTCCCTGTTACTATTCACCCTTGCGATAGAGCCGCTGGCTATAGCGCTGCGGACTTCAAGGAACTGGCGAGGGCTGGTTCGGGGGGGGTGGGGGCACCGGGTCTCGCTTTACGCGAACGATCTGCTCCTGTACATCTCAAACCCTTTAGAGGAGATGGGCGAGGTCATGCAGATTCTGAGGGACTTTGGCAATTTCTCGGGGTACAAGCTGAACGAGAAGAAAAGCGAGATGTTTATGATCCAAGCTAATGGGCAGGAAAAGAGACTGGGTGAGCTTCCGCTGAAGATGGTCGAGAAGAGCATTTGGTACCTAGGTATACAGGTGGCTCGAGATTGGGATGCCGTCCACAAGCTTAATCTATCTCGGCTGGTAGAACAGATGGAGGGGGACTTCAAAAGGTGGGACACGCTCCTGCTATCTCTAGCGGGGAAGGTGCAGACCGTTAAGATGACAGTTCTCCCCAGATTCCTGTTCGTCTTCCAGTGTCTCCCCATCTTCATCCCTAAGTCCTTCTTTAAGTGGGTGAACAAGATCATCTTGGGATTCGTAGGGGCAAATAAGACTAATGAAGAGACTGTACCTAGAGCGCAGTCGGGGTGGGGGGGGTTTGGCGGTACCGAACTTTTGCAGCTACTATTGGGTGGCTAACATAGCCATGATTAGGAAATGGGTATTGGGGGAGGGGTCGACGTGGGAGCAGTTAGAAGCGGCCTCATGTAAAGGTACCAGCCTAGGGGCACTTGTAAGGCACTTCTGCTGTTCTCGCCGACCCGCTACTCCTCCAGTCCGGCGGTGCTGGCGGCATTAAAGATCTGGGATCAGGGGGACGTCCAGTTGCGGCTATGTGGAGCTAAGCCGCACGTTCGGCAGCTCCCGCCAGGAAAGGACTTTTGGGCTCTTTTAAGGGCCCCCAGCAGTACTTGCTCGACGGTTCCCGACGTGGGAAGGTGTCTGCTGTGGATCCCCAGTGGTCTATGGTCTTGATCAGCGGTGGCAGCGCTTAAGAAAAAGTTGGGGAAGAGATTCAAGATGGTGGCTGGCGGAGGCCTCGAGGAATGGAGGCAGTGGGCGCAGGTGCAGCAGGAGACTCTCCAGCGATGTTTTCAGGAGCTAAAAGTGGAGCTGCTAGACTCGCTGAAGGCGAATGCAGACAAGCTGCTGGTGACGCAGGCAGCCATGGGGGTGGAGATCCGGGAGCTCCGACAACAAGCCTCCGAAAGAGAGGATGAGGCCGCGGCCCTCGCGGTAAAGGTGGAGATGCACGAGGCGCTCCATAAGAAGTGGCAGGAGCGGTTCGAGGAGATGGAGAACCGGTCGAGGCGGAAAAATTTGCGGATCCTGGGCCTCACGGAGGGGCTGGAGGGGTCAGACCTGGGGGCCTATGTGGTCGTTTTGTTGAACTCGCTGATGGGAGCTGGGTCCTTCCAGGGGCCCCTGGAGCTGGAGGGGGCCCACAGAATACTGGCCAGGAGGTCCAAGCCAAATGAGCTGCCACGGGCGGTGCTGGTGCCGTTCCACCGGTTCGTTGACCGAGAGTGCGTGCTTAGGTGGGCCAAGAAGGAGCGGAGCAGCAAGTGGGAGAACACAGTAGTGCGGATCTACCAGGACTGGAGTGTGGAGGTGGCGAAGCGGAGGGCCAGGTACAACCGGACGAAGGCGGTGCTCCACAGAAAGAGTGTGAAGTTTGGCATGTTACAGCCGGCACGCCTGTGGGTCACTTTCAAGAACTGGCACTTTTATTTTGAGTCCCCGGAGGAGGCGTGGGCCGAGAAGTTGGACTCTGACTGAGGGTCGGGGGTTTGTAAATAACTCTGTTAACTTTTGGTGGGAAGGGTCTGTTTCATGTTGTTTTATGCTGTTTTATGCTGTTTTAAACTGGTTGTGTGTTGGTTCTTGGGCGTGTGGGGTGCTGTCTTTTTTGCGGGGGCGGGGTCGGGCAGAGGGAAAGCGCGGGCTTTTCTTCTGTTTCCTGTGCTGAGGGTGGATGGGGGCGGGGTCAGAGCTGAGAAGCGGGTACCGGGTTGCTGCTGAAATGGCCAGGAAGGAGCTGGAGTATGCAGGGGGGGCCGGGGTGGGGGTTTGCCGCCGTGGGAAATGGGCCGAGCAGGGGGCGCTGGCCTGGGGCGGACAGGGGATGGGTTATGGCTAGTCGGCAGGGGAGGGGGGCAGGGAGCCCTCTGATCCGGCTGATAACTTGGAATGTGAGGAGGTTGAATGGGCCGGTCAAACGGGCCCGGGTGTTTACGCATCTGAAGGGGCTGAAGGTGGATGTGGCTATGCTCCACAAGATGCACCTGAAGGTGGCGGACCAGGTTAGACTGAGGAAGGGCTGGGTAGGCCAGGTGTTTCACTCGGGGCTGGATGCAAAAAATCGGGGGGTGGCGATTCTGGTGGGAAAAAGGGTGTCGTTTGAGGCGTCAAAGGTGGTGGCTGACAGTGGAGGGAGGTATGTGATGGTGAGCGGCAAGTTGCAGGGGGAGCGGGTGGTGCTGGTGAATGTCTATGCCCCAAATTGGGACGATGCGGGTTTTATGCGGCGCATGTTGGGCCGCATTCCGGATCTAGAGACGGGGGGCCTGATACTGTGGGGGGGGGGGGGGACTTTAACACGGTGCTGGATCCCCCATTGGATCGATCCATCTCCAGGATGGGCAGGAGGCCCGCGGCGGCTAAGGCGTTGAGGGGGTTTATGGACCAGATGGGAGGGGTGGATCCTTGGACGTTCGTGAGGCCGAGGGCCAGGGAGTATTCATTTTTTTCGCACGTGCATAAAGCCTATTCCCGGATCGATTTTTTTGTCCTGAGCAAGGGGCTGATTTTGAGGGTGGAGGATGCCGAGTATTCAGCCATAGTCATTTCGGACCATGCCACGCACTGGGTAGACCTTGGGCTGGGGGAGGAGAGGGACCAGCGCCCGCTCTGGCGCCTGGAGGTGGGACTGCTGGCGGATGAGAAGGTGGGCGGGCGGGTTCAGGGGTGTATCAAGAGGTACTTAGAGGCCAATGATAATGGGGAGGTACGGGTGGGGACGGTTTGAGAGGCATTGAAGGCGGTGATTAGAGGGGAGTTGATTTCCATCCGAGCCCATAGGGAGAGGGGAGTGCAAAGAGAGAGGGAGAGGTTGGTGGGGGAGATGGTGAGGGTGGACAGGAGATACGCGGAGGCTCCGGAGGAGGGACTGTTGGGGGAGCGACGTAACCTTCAGGCCAAGTTCAACTTGCTGACCACCGGAAAGGCGGAAGCTCAGTGGAGGAAGGCACAGGGAGCGGTGTACGAATATGGGGAGAAGGCGAGTAGGATGCTGGCGCATCAGCTACGTAAGCGAGATGCGGCCAGGGAGATTGATGGAGTGAAGGATAGGGGAGGCAATGTGGTGCGAAGGGGGGTGGACATTAATGGGACCTTCAGAGACTTTTATGGGGAATTGTACCGGTCCGAGCCCCCGGTGGGGGGGGGGGGGGGGGGGGGGGGGGAGGATTTTCCTGTTGGGGGGGCAATGGGGCGCTTTTTGGATGGGCTGAGACTTCCGAAGGTGGAGGAGGGACAGGTGGAGGGGCTGGGGGCGCCAATTGAGCTGGAGGAGCTGGTCAAAGGGATAGGCAGCATGCAGTCGGGGAAGGCGCCGGGGCCAGATGGGTTCCCGGTTGAATTTTACAAAATGTACACAGACCTGCTGGGCCCCCTGTTGGTTAGGACCTTTAATGAGGCAAGGGAGAGGGGGGCTTTGCCCCCGACTATGTCACGGGCGCTGATTTCCTTGATCCTTAAACGGGACAAGGACCCCCTACAGTGTGGATCATATATGCCGATCTCGTTGTTAAATGTGGATGCCAAGGTGTTGGCGAAGATCTTGGCCATAAGGATAGAGGACTGTCTGCCGGGGGTCATTCATGAGGACCAGACAGGGTTGTGAAGGGAAGGCAGCTGAACACCAATATACGTAGGCTTCTGAATGTTATAATGATGCCGGCGGTAGAAGGGAAGGCGGAGATAGTGGTAGCATTAGACGCGGAGAAGGCCTTTGATAGGATTGAGTGGGGGTACTTGTGGGAGGTGCTGGAAAGGTTTGGGTTCGGGGAGGGGTTTGTTAGTTGGGTGAGGCTGTTATATGAGGCCCCGATGGCGAGCGTAGCCATGAATAGGAGGAGATCGGAGTACTTTTAGTTGTACCGGGGGACGAGGCAGGGGTGTCCCCTGTCCCCGTTGCTCTTTGCATTGGCAATTGAGCCGCTGGCCATGGCGTTGAGGGAGTCGAGGAATTGGAGGGGTCTGGTGTGGGGTGGGGAGGAGCACCGAGTGTCACTATACGCAGATGACTT
Organism: Scyliorhinus canicula; assembly: GCF_902713615.1. Taxonomy (NCBI): domain Eukaryota; kingdom Metazoa; phylum Chordata; class Chondrichthyes; order Carcharhiniformes; family Scyliorhinidae; genus Scyliorhinus; species Scyliorhinus canicula. The sequence continues at coordinate 112,497,999 of NC_052163.1, read as the reverse complement.
GTTGCTTTATGTGGCGGACCCAGTGGGGGGAATGCCGGAGGTGATGCAGATCCTTAGAGAATTTGGGGGCTTTTCTGGGTACTAACTCAACCTGGGTAAGAGTGAGCTGTTCGTCGTGCACCAGGGGGATCAAGAGGAGGGGATTGGTAGGCTCCCACTGAAAAGGGCAGGGAGGAGCTTTCGGTATCTGGGAGTCCAGGTGGCTAGAAGCTGGGGGGCCCTTCACAAGCTTAACCTCACTAGGCTGGTGGAGCAAATGGAGGAGGAGTTCAAAAGATGGGACATGTTGCCGCTGTCGCTGGCGGGCAGGGTGCAGTCCGTCAAGATGACGGTGCTCCCAAAGTTTTTGTTCCTGTTCCAGTGCTTCCCCATCCTTATCCCAAAGGCCTTTTTTAGGAGGGTCAACAGGAGTATTACGGGAGTTGCCCAACCTCTGTGGGTACTATTGGGCTGCCAACGCAGCGATGGTGCGTAAGTGGGTAATGGACGGGGCAGGGGCAGCATGTAAGAGGATGGAGATGGCGTCCTGTGTAGACACGAGCCTGGAGGCGCTGGTAACGGTGCCGTTGCCGCTCCCTCCAACGAGGTATACCACAAGCCTGGTGGTGGCGGCTACCCTCAAAATTTGGGGACAATGGAGACGGCATAGGGGGGAGGTGGGGGGCTCGATGGAGTCCCCGATACAGGGGAACCACCGGTTTGTTCCAGGGAGCATCGATGGCGGGTTTCTTGGCTGGCACAGGGTAGGTATTAGGAGGTTGAGGGACCTGTTTGTGGATGGGAGGTTTGCGAGCCTGGGTGAGTTTGAGGGGAAGTTTGGGCTCCCCCCGGGGAACATGTTTAGGTACATGCAGGTTAGGGCGTTTGCCAGGCGGCAGGTGGAGGGGTTCCCTCTGCAGCCCCCACGTGGGGTACGGGACAGGTGCTCTCGGGGGTGTGTGTTGGAGGGGGGAGGATTTTGGACGTGTACCACGTCATGCAGGAGGTGGATGAGGCCTCGGTGGAGGAGCTGAAGGGTAAATGGGAGGAGGAGCTGGGTGTGGAGATTGAGGAGGGGACGTGGGCGGATGCCCTGGAAAGAGTGAATTCCTCCTCTTCCTGTGCGAGGCTCAGCCTCGTACAGTTCAAGGTGCTGCATAGGGCCCACGTGACTGGGACGAGGATGAGTAGGTTTTTCGGGGGCGAAGATAGGTGTGCTAGGTGCTCGGGGAGCCCAGCGAACCACGCCCATATGTTCTGGGCATGCCCAGCGCTGGAGGAGTTTTGGAAGGGGGTAGCAAGAACGGTGTCGAGGGTGGTAGGATCCAGGGTCAAGCCAGGCTGGGGACTCGCAATTTTTGGGGTTGCAGTGGAGCCGGGAGAGCAGGAGGCGAAAGAGGCCGGTGTTCTGGCCTTTGCGTCCCTAGTAGCCCGGCGGAGGATCTTGCTTCAATGGAAGGATGCGAGGCCCCCAAGCGTGGAGGCCTGGATCAATGATATGGCGGGGTTCATCAAATTGGAGAAGGTGAAATTTGCCCTGAGGGGATCAGTACAGGGGTTCTTTAGGCGGTGGCAGCCTTTCCTGGACTTCCTGGCAGAACGGTAGGAAAATAGGCTGGCAGCAGCAGCAACCCGGGGGGGGGTGGGGGGAGAGGAGGGAGAGGAGGAGAGGGGAAGGGAGGAGGAGAGGGGAAGGGAGGAGGAGAGGGGAAGGGAGGAGGAGAGGGGAAGGAGGAGGGGAGGGGAGCGTAAGGGAGGAGGGGAGAGGAAGGGAGGAGGGGAGAGGAAGGGAGGAGGGGAGAGGAAGGGAGGAGGGGAGAGGAAGGGAGGAGGGAGAGGAAGGGAGGATGGGAGAGGAAGGGAGGAGGGGAGAGGAAGGGAGGAGGGGAGAGGAAGGGAGGAGGGGAGGGGAAGGTAAGGAGGGGAGGGGAAGGGAGGGGTTTTGCTTCGGGGGAAGGGTTTATCTATTTCTTCTTGTTGTTAATGGGGGTAGGTTGGTTTTGGGGGATAGTGTGTTTTTCTTTTTGTTGTTATTAATATTGTTTTCTTGTTATTTTCTGTTTTTGATATGTTTTTGAAAATCTCAATAAAAATTATTTTTTTTAAATGATCTGGGGTCAGTGGAGAAGGCACAGGGGGGCAGAGGGAGCCTCAGTTTGGAGCCCGTTACGCAACAATCACAGATTTGTCCCGGGCAAGATAGACGGAGGGTTTCAAAGCTGGCATAAGGCAGGCACTAAAAGGATGGGGGACTTGTTCATAGACGGGACCTTTCCCAGGCTGAAAGCTCTGGTGGAGAAATTCAGCTTGCCCCCTGGAAATGCTTTCAGATACCTTCAGGTACGCGCCTTTCTCAAAACATAGGTGGTATCATTTCCGCTGCTACTCCCATGCAGGATACAGGATAGGGTGGTCTCCGGCACCTGGGTAGGGGAGGGGAAGGTGTCGGACATCTACCAGGAACTTCAGGAGGCGGAGGAAGCCCCAGTGGAGGAACTTAAGGGCAAATGGAAGGAGGAGCTAGGCGGGGAGCTGGATGCCCTAAACAGGGTCAATTCCTCCTCATCATGCGCCAGGCTTAGCTTAATCCAGTTTAAGGTGGTCCACCAGCCCTGAGGGTCTGGGGGCAATGGAGGAGACATGTGGGAGCAGAGGGAACATCGATCTGGTCCCCAATTTGCAATAATCACCAGTTTGCCCCGGGGAGGTTAGATGGAGGTTTCCGGAGGTGGCAGAGAGCAGGGATCGAGAGGATGGGCGATATGTTTATAGACGGGAGCTTTCCCAGCTTGAGGGAACGGGAGGTGAAGATTGAACTGATGGGAGGGAATGAATTCCGGTACCTGCAGGCGCGGGACTTCCTACGCAGGCAGGTCCCAACCTTCCTGCTCCTACCATCAAGGGGGATACGGAATAGGGTAGTTACCACAGTGTTGGTGGGAGAAGTGAGGGTTTTGGACATTTATAAGGAACTTATGGGGTCAGAGGAAAAACAGACCGAGGAGCTGAAACACAAATGGGAAGAGGAGTTAGGTGGAGAGATAGAGGATGGTCTATGGGTGGATGCGTTGAGTAGGGTCAATGCGTCCACAATGTGTGCCAGGCTCAGCCTGATACAATTTAAGGTGGTTCACCGGGCTCACATGACCATGGCCCGGATGAGCAGGTTCTTTGGGGTAGAAAATAGGTATGCAAGGTATGCAGGAGAGCCTGTCGTGTTAGGTACGCTGGTATAACACTGGCTGCAACTGGATGCAGCTTAGATCAAAAAGATACTCCAGGCCTTGAAGTTAGTTCAATCAGGTTTATTGAACTAGTAGCACAGTTAGCACAGTTCTCTGTGAGTTCGACTCTCTGCTAACTAAAGTGTGGTTACTCTATCTGACTGAACCAGACTAGCTCTTAGCCACGTGCTGGAGGTGTGAGATTGTAACAACACCCTTGACTGACTCTCTAGATGTTCATCCATGGAATATGGCAGAGTGTCAGGGTCTCGTGCCTTTTATAGCCACCCTTGAGTGTCCTACCTGCTTATTGGTCATGTCCTGTTCTCTGTATCCATTAGCTGCTTGTCTGTGCCTGCCTGTATATCATTATGTGTGTGTCTGCATATCTTGACAGGCCAACAAATCATGTTCACATATTCTGGACATGCCCGAAGCTTAGGGGATTCTGGCAGGGGTTTGCGGACGTCGTGTCCAAGGTGTTAAAAACAAGGGTGGCCCCGAGTCTAGAGGTGCCAATTTTCAGGTGTTGGAGGATCCGGGAGTCCAGGAGGAGTCCAGGTTCTGGCCTTTGCCTGTCTGGTAGCCCGGAGACGGATATTATTAGCTTGGAGGGACTCAAAGCCCCCAAAGTCGGAGACCTGGCTATCGGTCATGGCTAGCTTTCTCTGTTTGGAGAAAATCAAGTTTGACTTGAGAGGGCCAATGTTAGGGTTCGCTCGGAGGTGGCAACCGTTCGTCGACTTCTTTAGGGAAAATTAACCGTCAGCAGAAGGTGGGGGGGGGGGGGGGGGGGGGGGGGGGGGGGGGGGGGTTGTAGGGTTAGTTTAGTGTAGAGTACGAGGCTAGAAAAGGTGGGACCTGTGAGAGAGGAAGACTGCTTTTGCACTATGTTTATAATTGTATGCACACTACTTCTTCTGTTACTGTTATAAAACCATAAATACCTCAATAAAATGTTTATTGTTGTAGTCACCACTGTTGTATTATATTGTATATGTGGGTTTTACGGTAAGGCTCCTGTACTACAGGTACGTGGGTAGATCCCTGCCTGCTGGCTCCGCCCAGTAGGCGGAGTATAAATGTGTGTGCTCTCCGAGCTGCAGCCATTTCGCCAGCTGCTGTAGGAGGCCGCACACCTCTGTGTAATAAAGCCTCGATTACATTCTACTCTCGACTCGTCATAATTGATAGTGCATCAGACATGGAAAAAAAAACTGTTTAACCAATTCCTCAGGGGTTCACCTGGCCATGTTACAGCAGCATGATTACCAATGGCTTGGGGTCATAATGATTTGCAGCAGGTTCTAGGAGTTTGTTAAAGGTTTTTGAGTCTGGTGCCGCCGCGTAGGTGTGAGGCTCTCGATTACGC